>NW_020798156.1:0-93286 GCF_002237265.1 Aspergillus thermomutatus | reverse complement strand
CCCCTCCCCAGCTAACCATCCCCGCTCAATCAGACCTCAAGTACGATAACTGCGGCGTCCCCTCGAACTGGACCGACGCGTACACCTACTGCGTCCCGGACCCGGGCAGTACAGCCACCAACGGGACCTGTCCCGATAACAAGAATCCCGCGCCAGCGGGCTACGACTGGCGCACGTCGCTGACAGCTGAGCGGTACAGGCGGATGCGCGATGCGTTGGTCGGCGTCGACCGCACGATCCTGTACTCGCTGTGTGACTGGGGCCAAGCGGACGTGAACGCCTGGGGCAACGAAACAGGTAACTCCTGGCGAATGTCGGGGGATATCACGCGTAAGCCTTACACACCTCCACCTCCACCTCCACCCTCAACCTGTCTTCAATACTTGTAGCTATCTATGATCTAACTGACAAACTCAGCATCCTGGGCCCGCATCGCCGCCATCGCCAACGAGAACTCCTTCCTGATGAACTACGTCGATTTCTGGGGCCATCCGGACCCGGACATGCTGGAGGTCGGCAACGGCGATCTCACACTGGCAGAGAACAGAGCGCATTTTGCGCTCTGGGCTGCGATGAAGTCGCCCCTGATCATCGGGACTGCTGTGCGTTTGGCTTTGCAATCCGTCGAGGTAGTGGACATTTACTGACTCGATCCCTAGCTCGACTCTATCGACCCGGCCCACCTCGCCATCCTCTCAAATAAGCACCTCCTGGCGTTCCATCAGGACCCGGTGGTCGGCCGCCCCGCGCACCCGTACAAATGGGGGTATAATCCTAACTGGACGTTTGACCCTGCTCATCCGGCAGAGTACTGGTCCGGCGCGTCGTCGACGCTGGGCGGCACGCTGGTGCTGATGTTGAATTCGGAAGATACTAAGCAGACGCGTACGGCTGTGTGGAAGGAGGTTCCTGAGCTGAAAGATGTTCTCAGGAGGCAGGGGAGACGGCGCCCTGGATTTCGTGTGACGGATGCCTGGACCGGGAAGGATTTGGGCTGTGTGAGAGATCAGTACCGTGTGCAATTGGAGAGCCATGATATTGCTGCGTTGGTTGTGGGGAGGGCATGCTAAATGGTAGGATCTCCTCCAGCCAGTATCCGGCGCTTCATCTCGAGGATGTCCAGTGAACACTCGTCATCAACCACCTAGTCCACTCTAGATTATCATGAAGTGACTCCGTGTAAGACTCGAACAACAAGCGAATGTTATCTATCCAATGCAATATCGACGCTCAAAAGAGTTCAAAGTCTCCAGACAACGTGCTATGAAGTGGAAAAGTCCCAACAACCTGCTCTGCAACAATCGTATTCCATGCGATGCCATCATGCTCATACCCAGAACTGCGCCTAATCCCATCCACTAACAAAGCCGAAAGTATTCCGCGATTTGCATCATTTCGGAAGCCCTACACTTCTCATCTTCCACCCATTCATCAACAAGCTTAGCCGTCACGTCCTGTGCGAACTCCGGAAGCTCCTCAAGAATATGCCTCGGGAAGTTGGGATCAAAGTGGCCCCTCTCGCTATCGCTATGTAAGACCTCCACCGCGAAATCGACGACTACCTTGCGCAAAAGCTGATGGTGTATCGAAGTCATTGTATAGACTTCCCTGACGGCACGAGGATATACAGTTGGAAACGAAGCTTTTCTGAGAATGTCCGCAAACTTCTGCTTGGCCAGGTTTTTCAATCCTCTGATAAGAAGGCGATCCGCGAGGAGAAACATGTGTATATGAACAGAGAGCTCGCAGCAGTGGAGACGATCTATAGCCCCCGCAATATTAGGAATGTACCTGCTTCAGCAATTTGTTTTGGACTGACCGACAAGATCGCCTGGTGGACTTTGTCCTTCAGCCAAGAACGATGGAGCAAAATCATAATCCAGATAGAAGGTATAATCGCTTGTATAGAGGTAATCGAGCAGCAGAAGCACGATCAGCGGATGGTCAGGGAGCCTGATTCGCCCCGTGCAGGCTTCCTGCAATATCTCGGTCAGAAGGCTCGTTAGCGACAAGGCAGCAAGTCGAGAACCAACGGAGAAATGCGAGTCAAACACTTTGGCGAAAAACTCGGACTGCGAGCAGATAATCGCTTTATGGGCTGGAAAGATATGATCGCCGCAAAGAATCAGGAAGTCGCTATACTTGGGGTTCGCTCTCAGACTGTTTCGACAGATCTCGTTAGTAGATCTATAGAATTTGTGGCATCCGGGGAACTCACGTTGCGATGGAGGATGACATCTCGTTTCTGCGATGGGCTCCTGCAGCGGCCTCGAGCTCTGATGGATCCTCCTCGCCATTCATCCCGTCCAGAGGATCCTCATTGTCTGAAATGGCTGCAGCCATCGCCTAGCTTCTCTCAAGACGGAGGATGGGGTCCGAGATCGCAGCGTTTGTGTCTAATACTGACTGTTCCAACAAAAGGGGGGAATCATGGTGAACGATCGTGTTGATATTGGGATACCAAGGTAAAAGGTTAATGAGGGGATGTCGGTGATACGAAGGGAGTCTATGAAGCGAACCAGGATGAAGTCTATTTGGGTACCATAAATGGAAGGAGGTTGTTCAACCTTCGGGTACCTCAAGATCAAACCCACGCATTGTAACAACCGCTCAGAACAATTTTTAATGCAAATTCTCCGCCCAAGAGGAGTGTCACTGTCATGAGTCCAAGAGGATTCCCGTGTAGCTCAAGTTGTGTCGCCCAGGCACTTCTGGAAAAGGGAGCGAGGAAACGTGCCATCTATATGCAGGTCCACGATGCAGCAGTTCAGGGTATATCATTATGCCATTATTCCTTTTTTCGTCATATATCACCTATATCACACGGCCATGTCCCCTCGGAAGGTTTAGCAGAATCACCGCCATAAGTCTTGCCGGCTTTGACGTCTCCAGCCTCCACTACTCTTTGGACGATCTTCATCAACGGGTACGGCGAGAAATCCGCCGAATCCATTTCCGACGAGCACACTCTTCCTTGCATCTCCTCCCCAAGTTCGACTCAATTGCGCATCATGGAAGCTCACCGGACGAGTTGAGCTGTCCCGCCGGCCGCGCGTCTGAGGCGGCTCGTATGGAGTAAAGTTCCATTCCAGTTCGTCCAAGCCTTTGCTGTACACATTGAGGGGCTGCGAGAGACCGCCAGCAGGGATTTGCGGGCCGTTTTCACCACCTCCGAAGAGTCGAGGCGGAGGTGCAAGTAACAGCGCTTCTGGGAAGCTGGCGTCGCGGACATACAGATCGCGTAAAGCTGGAAGACAGTTTGACATTAGAGAAGAGATCAAGTAGGTATAGTATGACGCTGCAACAGGTGGTAGACCGTAAGATGTACTCGAAGAAGTGATCTCATAGTGCAGCATGTTGAGCGACGTCGACGCCAACGGTGGTACCTGTTCCGTGGGAAAGGATCGGGATACTTCTTGAATGACCAAAAGTCCTTGCAGACATGGCGCCGAAGCTAGAATTTGATACAGGGCGGGTGGAAGCACTCCGGTAGCCGACAAAGTCAGATAATGTAATGATTTGCGATTCACAGGAAGGGAGAAGAACGCGGCAAGCCCGCTTGCCGTGACCTTCGGGGTATCTCGAAGTGTAAGCCGTTGGACGGCCGGAAATGGAGGTAGTGATTGAGAAGCTACAAAAGCGGAATCGTCAAGCCAAGGCAGGTCTTCCAACGTCAATTCACGCAGGTAGGGGAAAGCGCCCAGACCAAAGCGAAGAATGCTCGGCTCGATTTGGACTCGCGACAACTCCAAGATTTCCAAGTTCATCCACAAACGTGATCCAGGCAACTGGGAGAAGCTTCCTTCGGACCCATGGCGATAGGTCATGCGGCGTATATCGGGACAACGAGCCATGAGTTCTTGCTTCAGGGCAAGACACGACGGATCATCGCTGTATAGTCCAGCCGGCAAGTCGACGTATCGCAGGTTGGGACACACCGAGATCGTTCGCGCTATACCCGCCTTGTTTGCTTCACGGGTCATGTATGGCATTCGCAGAGACAAGACCATGTTTCCCAGCTCATGTGAATGTCGGACTGAGCGCATGAATAACTCCAAACGGGCCTGGGGTGCATCAATGGGGTCGCCATTGCGGTCAAAGAAGGAACGGCGCTTTCGCCTGGCTGCCAATTGGACTTCGAGTTCGCAGTAGTGGACGGCATCGATGCGGACGTGGGAGTACCTGTGTATCGAGATCCAAATGAGCTACGGATCAAACGACACAAAAAGAAGAGCAGAGCAGAGCAGAGAACAGCTTACAGTACACCTCGAGCAGCCAGATACCATCGCTTGCACACCAGAGCACAGTGTGCTAGGTCGCGCATGTCGCAGAGCATGCAGCCATCCTCGGTCATGGACTCCTCCGAAGTCGCATAGCTGCTGTCCGCTGCATGGGGACAAACAAAAGCAAAGATTCGCGCCAGAACCGGAGGAGGGAGGTTCTTGGTGAAGTCTCGCCTTAACGCGGGAACTGGAGGGACACTGTGATCGGGAGAGATGCGGAGGTGTTCATAGCTGGCCGCATTCCCCGCACGGCTGTGGCTCTTGGAACGCCGTCGAAGCCGGTCAAACAAGCCCATAATGAGACTGGTATTATTGCTACAGGCAGTCTGCGGAGTGGGAGGAACAAGACATTGATAAGAATAGTCGGGTTATAGAATCATCAAGGGGGGCGAGATTCGAAGAGTGATCAACTGGAAATTAAATGGAGAAGAAGGAGGGGGCCGGAGGATCATCAAACTAGAGGATAAGCGAGGCTGCGAGCGACAGTCGATTATGATTGGGACATGCACTTAGTCCTAGTGACTTGGATGGGACAGTTGGAAAGCAGAAAGGTAAGTAGCCCTTTTTGATGCCTTTATCCGTCAAAACTTTGGTTCATTTCCATTGAGTTTCGACCACGGAGTATGACAGACAAAAAGGAGGATCAGCCGGTGATTGGGACCAAGAACGATGGACACGCGCTGGAGGCTTCTTTGTCCCGGGTCTTGGCTATTTGGCTGGTCTTGAATGGAGGAATGAAGGATTGTGATTGTGATGTCCCTTTTTGAGCCTGTCTATTTTTATCAGTCCTATCAACAGGTCGGTATCCTAAAAGGAAATTGCCGCGCATGAGTATGTCCATGGCGATGTCGATGTCGATGTCAACTAATGGTCAATCGTTTGACATGCGCAGGGAATCCAGCAGCTTTTTCAAGTCTCAATCAAACATTCAAACGTGATGCCGATTGCCAAGCTAGGAACTTTGTACGAAACGCGGGCGGGTGTTTCATGCTGTGGATCAGTCTTAAACCAGTGGGGATGCAAATGAACAATGTTTCAGCCTTTGAACTGTGTTTTCGAAAAAGATAGTCGTGACTATGTTATCTCGAGATGATCCGGAACTCTTGGATTAATAATTTGACTGAATAATTGAGCTGCTGATCAATGAAGCACTCAGACTCGTGAGCAACGATCAGGATCTAGATAATCGCACCAATATCCTCACAAGCACCTTGAAAGTGTCGCAGGAGCTGTCGATTATCAAAGCAATTGGATCATTCATCATCATAATTAGTTATGGCTGCTACTTTGATCATCGAGTGAACTCCTATGCTCAAGTGACCTGGTCGTCTCCAGTTGGCCAGACTCTCTCTATGAGGTCAGATTGGATTCGAAACTGCAGGAATCAAGAAACTCCCGATTCGATTCTGGGGAAGCTTGTTCTATATCCATGGATGTCCCTGAAGCCTTCAGCAGTCAATCAGGGAAGTCAAAGAATGTCTGTCCAGTATCAATTTTGCCTGACATCGTCATGATGTCATGGCATCATGAATGAATGCATTCAAGAAATGCGACGAAATACCTGATTGTCCATGGTATATAAGCCAGATCCAAGAGAGTCGCATGCAGCTAGGAGATTTCAGTGTGAACATTGTTCTTTCTAGAAGGCGTTCATTCATGCTCTCCGCAAGATTCGCAACCGCTCGTTGTGCCACCAACTGGTCACTCTCAACTACAATTCGCCCGGCGAAGCATCAACAGACAATCAAGCGGGTTTACCTGACCAAATCTGCTCAGACCGCGTCAAAGCATCGTCCACAGCTCAGGCCATTTTCAAAAATGGCAGACGAAATGCCAAATGGGGGATCGCCACTCCCCAAACCCAATGCCACCAGCAAACCATCTGAGCATACCATGGACGACGAGCAATGGAAGCACCGTCCACCATATCTGATTCAATCGCCAGAGGAATTTGGTCCGGCAAAGTGGCAAGCAAAATGCCAGTGTGGTCAAGTCTCCTATAAGATTAGTCGAGACAAGCCGCTCAAGGCCAAGTACTGTCATTGTCGAGGTTGCCAAGTCATGCATGGTGAGTCAAACGATGGCATATAGCTCATGCGATCTCTAGAACATCGGGAGACACTGACTAGTTTGCAGGAGCTCCTTTCCAATGGGCTGCAATATTCCACAAGTCTGATTTAACGTTCGACAAGGGAGCCGCTGGTCTCTCGTTCTATTCTTCCGCTCACAGTACGAGAGAATACGAGGTCCCGACAAAAGTATCATGTTCATTCTGTCGGACTCCCCTCATGGACGAAGGACGAAATGTATGCCTCATTTTCCCAGAATCCATTGTCGCTGGTGATTCAGAGGAGGACCGCCAAAAGTGGAGGGAGGCTTTCGCACCTGAGTATGTCATCACTTCTCAACAATGGAATATTTGCAATCAGAAATTCCTGGCTGACTTCATCACGCAGTTGTCATATTTTCTACGGCAAACGTTGCATAGATATTCTAGATGGCAAGACTAAATGGTCAGGAATGGATGAAGATAGTGAGCTGCTGGATGACTATGGTAAAAAGAAATCGGCATGAGGACGTACATATTGCGTACCTTATTTCAATCTCTGTACAGTATCTACTCCTAGATTTTTCCTGAATGATATCTTCAAGATAGTTCGTGTCTGTATCTATACATCCATCCGCGCGGTCTGCTACCCTCAAGCCCAGAAGCCAATGAACGGCATTGACGAGAGCATGTTCCTCTAAGAACATAATCTGCTTGCCCATTTAAATGCTAGTGGAAGACACCATCTGTCACAGTGTCACTCGGAGCTTTGGACTGCATTGGGAAACTGGTCCTAGAAATGGCCCCCAATTGGGCTTGTGATCGACACTATCACTGATCATTCGGCTTGACAGTTGAGACAAGAAGCATGATGGGCCGTTCTGATTCCCTTCAGCTGCCATCCATCAGCCAATCTGGTCATTTGCTCTTGGTACGTTCCTCATTAAGCTAACTAGGGTAATTCCTTTGACATATTGTAGAACCTTGAAATGTAACGCGAGCCGTTCAATCTGTGGTCATCAACACGATGTTACCTTCTCCTATCGGCTCTGCTCCTCGCCATTGTAGAATTTAAGAGAGGACATTTCCTTAGCAAAAATGAGATTTGGTGGATACTCCTCATCCTGAACAGCAACCGTGGACCACTTCTAGAAAAACTGTTCAACCTTCTTTATACCATGTGGTCGAAACTTCATTTCATCAGTCTTGCTGCACTGACAGCCAGGTTGGCAGCAGCTGTCACCCAAATCACAGACAATGAGATGAGCAATCTGCTGAATCAAGGAGGCATTGAACTGGCGGACCGTTACGCCCCGCTGTGGTTTTTCGGTCAAGCCCAGAATCAGCCTCCATGCTATCCTACATGGGCCTTTGGGGGCTCTCCCGCCTCGCCTGATATCTACGACGATGCTCACAAAACACCAGCCGCGCCGCAGTGTCAATATCCCAATGTCGGATGTAAATGCCGCAACCCTGGCGTGGGGATCGGCAACCGCGGACCAGCGTTCCCAATATACTTCACCTACAAGAGGTGTAGTGACACCGAGGTGCGGGTGGTGTATAACCTGTTCTATGAGAAGGATGGTGCTGAGGTCATTGGTATCGAAACTGGTCATGATTAGTGAGTATATTGAATTCTTGAAAGGATCAATCGGAAGAGTTAATAGGTGTCTAGTGACTGGGAGAGAGTGATCATCATCCACTCGAGAGACGCAAGCAACATGTGGGCACCGTCCCGTGCCCTTCTCTCTGCGCACAGTGGCTACCATGACCTGGCATGGGCAGATATCCAGAACACGCTTACCACCGACGAGATCACTGCGGGGGACGCCAAAAATCCGAATGGCGTGCAGAATAATGACCATCCAAAGGTCTATGTTGCTTGGTCTAAGCACGCTCATTTCGATGACCGCAATACCGGCTGGAACGATCCCATCAGCCAGTCAACGGATAATGCCTTTCGCAGCGATGACTGGTGGTATTATGTTGACAAGAGCTATTATGTGAGTTCTTCGTCTGCTCTTCCGTGACAAGTTCGGAGTTTGCTGACAAGGATCAGATTCTGTCGGACGATACCACAGTCGCTGGCAAAGCTCTCGGGTCTGCGAATTGGGGCGATGCATCTAGCAACCCTCCTTCTGTACATGCAAGTGTGTGCTCTGCGCCATGAAGATAATAGAAAGAGTCTGCATGAGGTTGGCGGCTAGGATTGAGTCGGAGACCAACTATCCATCTATGCACAATCAGTCTCAAGGAGTATAGATCATAATGCATTGGTGCCGTAAGGTGCGAACTGAGCAATCAACAGCATCGACAATAGCAGTGGGAGAATCAACCTCGTAGTATGACTTGAGCCGGATGACGTCGATGCCCAAGATTCCCCACCGTCGCAACTCGCAAAACAAACCAGTTAATTCCAGCAAACGTTTTACTCAGTGGCTGTACAAATCTCATACCTCACAAACGTAGGTCAATTGGATTCCCAAGACCCGTCAATCATCGAATTCCTGGCTATCAAGCACAACCTACCACCCATTTCACCCTCATTTCAAGCAACCCCGCAACAACATCCCACGAACAGAAATCCACCAACTAACAGCATCAACCACCAGCTACAACCTCAACCCCCAACCTCACCCACGAAAATGTCCTGGTTCCAAAAAACATTCACCCTCCCCCCTCGCTCCCGCGGCTCCTACCTCATAACCGACGAAGTCCTCTCCCAACTCCCCGAACTCCGCACCTACAAAGTCGGCATGCTCAACCTGTTCGTGCAGCACACCAGCTGCGCGCTCTCGCTGAACGAGAACTGGGACGAGGATGTGCGCGCCGACATGAGCGATGCACTGGACCGCATTGCGCCGGCGGATCGGAAGGGGAATCTCTACCGGCATTCGGCTGAGGGGGAGGATGATATGCCGGTATGTTATGTGTCGTTTTGTCGTTTCTTCGTGGATTGCGTTGTGGGGTTTGGAGATGGCTGACACTGATGAATGCGGCAGGCTCATATCAAGTCCGCTCTTGTTGGGGCTTCGGTGAATATTCCCATCTCGAACGGGCGGTTGGCGACGGGTACGTGGCAGGGGATTTGGTATTTGGAGTTTCGGACGAGTCGGCACACGCGCAAGGTTGTTGCGACGATTCAGGGTGAGAAGGCGTGACTTGATGGAGGGGAGGGTGGTGCTCGGGGGCGTCTGTGATTGCTTTTGAGATGATGTCCTGCGATGGTTGAGCTGCTGGTGACAGCCTACGAGAGTCGCTAAGTTTATTAGTGGATGCTGTGGGCTCATTCGGAAGCATGGACGCTAGTCGTGACATGTCTTTTCTGGATAGTAAATGTATGCTTGTTGTATATATCATAGCCGCATATAAATCAAGGAGTGTAGGATACAGGCTTATGCCCGTCACCTCTAAGTGGAAGAAGCTGAATCTAGCAGTTCATTGATCTGGTACAAATCTGTACATGAGCCCGGCAAGGGCTAAATAGTATCAAAACAATTCATCAACGCCAACAATGAAAACAACCATTCCTCTACCGCTGCTCGAATCCACCTTCGGTAACACGTTGCGTCTCGTTCACCTGAGCGGCATCACCGGTGGGTTCGAGGGGGTAGCTGGTAGCGGGGAGAGACTTGAGGTATGCACGGTGCTGCTCGTGGGCCTAAAGATCCTTTGTCAGCATTACCACGCTCCGAATCCAGAGGAAGAACTTACAAAAGGAAGACCGCAGTAGCCGCAGGTAGCAATCTCGGGCTTGTCAGTGTTAATGAAAATACGGGGGTGACCCAATGGGCCGCCGCCTCCGTCACAGCTGACAATTCTCTTCTTGGTCCAGCGCACGGGCTGCTTGTGGATAAGCTCGATGGCGGCCATGGGTTGAGGCTAGAGGGATCTATGTTAGATATATATTCCATGCGTTGACCCTTCTTCATATCCCGGAACTACTCCCGTGAGTTCCTGCTCAGCAAGTTCCACTACACACCTGAAACTCCATAATGGTCTGCTCAAAACGAGGACCGGTCATGGCCTTTTCCCGAGGCTGCTGGCTGTCGGCCCATGTAGTGGCACGGTTGGGGGCCTGAAGCTGGCGGTTACGCTCGCCGGTCTCGGTCTCCTCGCGCAGAGGAGCATCCCATACACCCTGCGAGTCCGTAGGGGTGGCATTGGAGGCAGAGACATTGGGCTTGGGAGTTGGCGGGGTCGGGTCGTTGGCTTGCATACGGTTCTCCGACAAGCGAGGCACGGTGGTCGAGTAGCTGGCCCGGGCGACGAAGCGGGGAGTCCACGCCGTGGAAAAGGCCGCGACGCGGCTTCGAGCACAGGACAGCATGCTGGGCAATCGAGGTCCCTGGTGGCACAAAGGAAAGGTGTGTATTGGGCGGGAGAGGGCGGAGGGAGGTTGGAGCCGGGATGAAGGGTGAGGTTTGCGGGAGCTCGCGCGGCCGCTTGTTTGACCAATCGGAGCCGCTCCTGCGGCTGTTACGGCGAAATTCTGCCGCTCGCGATGAAATAATTTCTTGCCCGTTTCGGTCACTGTTTTTAATGTCGTTGTTGTTTCTGTTTGGGAAGGTCTTACTTGTCCAGCCAAGGTTAGGAATTGAACCAAATACTGGCTCTCAGCTGTCAGATTCACGACTTCTTTGTTTATGATATTTCCCCCCTCGTTCATTAAATAGCGTGATCATGCCTCCATCTACGTCCTCTGGCTCTAAGCCAGAAAAAACCATGTCGTCACGTTTACTAACTATGAAGGTATGCCAAAACAATTATTCGCCTCTTCAGTTTGTCTCGCGATCGGACTGACCAAGTGCTGTAGTTCATGCAACGAGCTGCTGCCACCGCTGCAAGCAAAGAAACACCACAGACTTCCTCCGCCGAAGAGCCCACCACTCCAACACCAAAGCGACCAAGACTTTCCAGTGAGGGCATATCGCAGAGTCCCGGTGCAACACAATCGTCAGATCTAGAAGCTATCTCGGCTGCTATTGCGGCCGAGGAAGAAAAGCGAAGGGAAGCCATCGCCAGGCAAGCTGCAGATGCTGGCGAAACCGAATGGGTGCTCGACTACTCTGGCGCGGAAGATACGGGCAATGAGTATGCGGCACAACCTCTTGTCATCGCTGCGGACTCTCTGGACGCCGACGATGACGATCTGGTGTACGGTGGTCGACAGGCTTATGGAAACTTCAAGCGCAAAAACAAAATCGAGGTTTGTGATATCTTCGTCCTAATACGAGCATATGTAGCTGACATTGCTTCAACAGTATACCGATGCTAGCGCAGACCCGACAGATCCGGAACAAATCAATTCCATGATCAACAAGGCGAAACAAGACGCGAGACACAGACCTGTGAGATTGTCTCAACTAACAAGTATTTCTGGAGGTCGTCATAGCTTTCTTGGCGGTGACAATAAATCGCAGAAGAAGCGCAAGCATAAATAAATGGTCACCTGACGATGAATCTCCGGTTTATCTGCTCAAAGGAACATGAACTCGCCCAGTGCTGAAAGGCTCGCTAATCATGGTCAAAAGACGTCGAATCTGGCTCTTCTGTCTGAATTGCCTCCAATAGTCCCGTGTTCAGGGAAACAGCTCCTTCGCTATGGCTCTGTGAGGCTTGGCCTCTTCCACATGGAATGGTTCGCTCGTCCTTATTCGAATTTTTGGCGGTTGATGGGTACACCCTCACTGCCGCATAAAAGCTTGATTTTGATCAATAGACACGAGTCTTCGAGTCATCCGAAGCAGTGAAAGGAACGGAACGGATTCCCATTTCTAATTGCACATTTTCCAGCAACGTTGGCATGATTTCCACTATATACGGCTTCGTTGCGTCGTACGGAGAGCACCTTGTGAAATTCTCCAAGTTCCCACACGGACGAGACCGCAATGGTGTAAGACCCTCATCTGAGATTAACCCCTGCTTTTCCTAGGGTTAGTTTTGTCTTTACCCAACAGCGAACACCTTACTCGAGCATTTGGACCTTTGCCGTCTCCAATCGGTTGAAATTTCTTTTGATAA
This sequence comes from Aspergillus thermomutatus, assembly GCF_002237265.1. Taxonomy (NCBI): domain Eukaryota; kingdom Fungi; phylum Ascomycota; class Eurotiomycetes; order Eurotiales; family Aspergillaceae; genus Aspergillus; species Aspergillus thermomutatus. The sequence continues at coordinate 80,932 of NW_020798156.1, read as the reverse complement.
GTTGGAAATAACGCTGCGATGCGCATACCCCCATCGGCCGATCGGTTGACATCCAGACCTAATGGGCGCACGTCCTCTGGCAAAGCTGAGCGTGCCCCGTCAACTTGCGACATCACTCGAACCAGGCGAGATTGCTCCGTCTCAAGGTCTTCCATACGCAGTACATGCGAACCACTAAAACAAGGGCAAGGCATCTTTTGTGGGACTACCTCTGAAGCTCAATTCCAATTGAACTATAGGAGCGAGAAGGCAGCGACGGGTGCAGGGAAGACCTTTGTGAATTATCCACCACTTTGTGGTGCAGATTAGATATGTTTAGCTCGAGCTTGCTATGTTCTTATATGATGGCCAGTTCGAAGGAGAGAATAGATGCGCCTCAGAATAATCTGTTGTTTGCCAAAGCAAACAAGAGGACCAGACTCGGAGAGACCAGCTCATCTCAAACCGATCTTGGGCCTTGTAAGAGAACCCAGCCCAAAAATCCAACAAGAGTCTGATTGCTCAAAACATGCGTTTGCTTAATCAAGCTGTCTGTGTTACAGGAGTCTATAGTTCCCTCTGGAACGCCGCACAAATTCGCCGGGCTTGTTTCTAATCCCGTAGTCATTTACAAACCAATGACTGGTGTAGACGAGCTGACCAAAACCCCGTTCTAGATCACAACTTGGCCTTCTCTTCCTTCTCTTTCTTCTGCCAGCTCTTCTGCGTCGCAAAATTCACAGCCATGTTCCAAGCCGCAATGCCCACTCCCAACGGCGGCGCCAGCAACAGAACCCACGCCCACCACTTCGGACTTGATGCGCTGATCGTCTCCATCGCCTTGCGCACCTCCCTCTCCAAGTCGGCCTTATCCCCATCATTCCACACAATAACCCCCCTCGCCGACCGGGTTCCCCGGAACTCAGCCTTCTCGACCTTCCCGCGCACATCCCCCTGACTCCTCACCCGGTTCTCCGCATCCTCAGCCGATAAATGCGGATCGCGCGCGCGCAGCCGCGCCATCTGCACCGCCGGATCCTTCACCCCAACCACCACCACCGTCCCACAGATCAAATCCATCCCACTCTCAAACAACAGCGGCACATCAAGCACAACCGCCCAGTGACCGCGCACGTAATAGTACATAAGCGCCTTGTAGACCTCCCACCGCACCGCGGGGTGAACAATCTTGTTGAGTATCATGCGGTCGCGCTTGCGCTCCTCGCTGGCCCCGAACACCCGCCGGCCGAGCGCGGGGCGGTTCAGCGGTCGTCGCGAACCGGTTGGGTCATCTGCCGAGGCGGGGAGGAGAAGATCGGGGGTGCTGGGGCCGAAGTAGTTGACTATCGCTTTGTAGCCTGGTGTGCCTGGTTCGACGACCTGGCGGGCGAGAAGGTCTGCGTCGATGATGGGGAGGGAGTAGGGGGGTGAGGAGAGGAGGGTTGAGACGGTCGATTTGCCGGTTGCGATGGAGCCGGTTAGGCCGATTATGAGCATCTTCGGCGTGTTTTGGGTCTGATGTGGTGGTGTTGATTTGTTCCGGGAGAGGGGAGAGTTGTGCGCTGTGGCGGAGGTGAAGGGGAGATTGGTGCGGTCGAGAGAGTGTAATCAATCTATTGTCTATGGATTGGTTTGGGTACTCATGACTTGTTGAAACAATTGAAGCATGTAGGTCGTCAGGATGCCGAGTGATGCGAATAGATGACGTTGAATATGTACGAGATGAGGAGCTGGAGTTGGAGAGGTGATTTCGGGATGCGGGGACCCCGTCAACCTCGGCCTGACTATGCAGCTGGCGATTACTTTTACAATTGAGCACGGTAGGAAAAGTTCTCCGATCCTGAGTTGAGATGCATATGTCTCTATCGTCAAAGTTAATAGCTATCTCCGAGCAGTATATTACAAAACTATCATCATACTTTTCGTGAGGCTGCACAGGTTCGTTAAAGAACAGCCTATGTGGTTCCAGCATTTGAAGGCGTAAAGGGGTGATCCTGACACCAGAATTCTCTCAGGAATCGATGGTGTCTGTGAGAAAGAAATTCATCCCTTGAAGAGGTGATGTACCGGAGCGGAGCACATGTCAATCAAGTTTCCCTAAAAGCTCGAGGACGTTCCTTTGATTGACTGAGACTGGCACGTCCGTCGAGCCAGCTTGCAGTACAACCAGAATGAAGCAGAGCCAGGCTCTAGCTCTTAGCGGATGCAGGCGCTTTTACTAGCGAGTCATGACATACGGCGAAGTCTGCTTCTCAAGAGCACAGGTACCCGACACAGGTCCGGAGCTAACCCAGATGACCAATAGCAAATCTTTAGCTTAGGCCTCTGGAAGTCCTGTACTGGGATCCTGCTGCTGGCCCTTCCAACCAATGTATGGCCAACCTTCTGGAAGAGTTGAGTAGGGGGGCAGCACATAGCGCCCAGCGCATTCCCTTTCATTTGGACATAACAACTCGCATAAACCGAACACCTTGCAATAACATTCTTCAGCCGTGGGGCAGTACACTGGTCCCTGGCCAAAGATCACTGATAGCAGTTAGCACCGCCTTTGCTTTTTATGGACACTTCACTCAGGGGTCAGAAAACCTACTATGCCATGAGTACTCCATAATCCGTCCACTTAGATCATCCTTGAGGGGCGTCTCAGACAACCATTTCCTGAACCGCACATAGTCACTCTTGGGCCTTTCGCGGATCTTCCAGCTAGTGACCCCAAACTGCGCGCAGCATGACACCCCAACCTCCTCTGGTACGTCAACCCCAGGAAACAGCTCCATGAAGCCCTTCTTGAAATACTCCCCCGCATGCACGTCGTCACGGTGAGTATCGGAGTGCGGGTGGATCTCCGCCGGACATCCGAGAGTCCAAGCACAGCGCAGATTGACATAACCCTGCTTCTGGAGATAAGGCACTTGGAAACGACGGAGCATGGGAACTCCATCGTAGTAGGGATCGTCGTTGTGCCATTGATAGCGCTGCGAGTGGATGAAAAGAATCACGTGGGGTAGATGGTCATAATTATCAATTATGTATCTATAATCTGTCATCAGTACTAGCCTTCGCAAGATAAGGCAACGGACCAAAGCAAAGCACATACGTCAAATATACCATAGACTCCCGCCCTTTGTTCTGCGTCACGGTCAACTCCGCACTCTTATCGTCGACCACGTAGACACTCTTATGCCAGTCGGGGAAATTCTCGAACAACCATGAGGTATTATCACTCTTCATGCTCGCGACCACCATATCTTTCTCGATTCTCTTGTGCTCGTGCGATGGGGATGCCTGCCCCGAACGCGAGTCCCGGTTCACCCCTTCATTGTGTACCGCATCATGGACCGAGGCCGCTGACTCTCGGTCTCCGGGATTTTTCGAAAAGAACAGAAAGTATAGAGCGTAGACGATGAGGATTGTCACAAGGATTGCCTTTTCCTTACCGCGACGGCGCGGGCTCTGGACTCCGCCGCCGAAGAACAGCATGATTGCGGGTAAGCCAGGAAGACGTAGGTGAAAGCCCCTGGGAGTGAGGGCTTTATGGCAATTCCGCTATTACCGATGACAGAAAGAGTATCAGCAGCATGGGGCAGCGACCATCGCGGCGTGTTGAAGAGATGTTGAGAATGCGCAGAGTCGGCTGGTTGGAGGTGCACAGGGTTGGAAGGGTGGATTCTATTGCGTAAAGACGTTCGAAAAGGGATGGGAGCTACTGATCGTAAATCATGACAGAATTAATATTATATTCGAACAAATGAGCATTCAGTAAAAATGCACCCCATCGAGCCAGCTCCCACCAGCCGATAATCAGATCGAGTTGATTGAGATGGGGATAAATCGTAGACTCCAGGTGGTCAAAGTCCAAACCAAACAAACTCCCCCAGAACCACAAAAAAAGTTCCACTCGGTGGATCCAGAGATCAGTATCTACAGTTTATTTCTACCCATTGACATAATCAATCATTGAGGACAACTTATGAAGTATACACCCCATTATAAGAATTGGTTGCATTGGCAGGAAATAGGTCATCAATGTCATTCCTTATTCATTAGCCTAAGCCTGAAGCTGTCCTGGCTCTTTTATACTATCCAAAAGCTGTTTATATACTCTGCTTATTGACAGCCGTCAATGTGGCCGATATACCAATTATGGGCCTCGACACTGGTGGAATCCTCTCCCGCATTTCCACCGCTTGAGTCAATTCCCTGGACGACCGTGATATCAGACGTCGTGACAGTCGCATCGTCGCCGCTCGTGATCCAGTACTCCGGGCTAATGTGGCTGAAGCCAAAGACTCGGGGCGGGAGTCTGGGGACAATATCGTTTGTGTGGGTGACACGGTAATTGGAACCCTGCGCGGTGATGAATGTCGCCAAGGCCTTGTTTCCAACACGGGGCGATCCGTACCCATACTTCAGAAATCAGTTAGTCCATTACGCCCTTACATAAGTTGATAAGGGATGACTTACCAGCTCAACAGCGATCCCTGCTTTCCGCAAGGTAGCAGCCCCCAGTGTTGCAAGAGCAGCGCCGAAGCTATGTCCAGTAAAGACAAGGGTATAGCCAGGGTAAGCTGCAAGGGCAGAGTTCACTTCGGTCGTCAACGCGTTGGCAACAACTTCCCAGGATTTCCAGAAACCCCCATGTGCCGCGCATCCACTGCAAACATCGCTGATACTGTCCAGACCAAAGTCCAGGTTCGCAATCCAGGTGTCTATCGTGCGACTTCCTCTGAAAGACACCACAAGCAGCTTGTTTGTGGTGTCTGCAACCAAGAAGCCTGCCACGTCTCCAAATGAGGAGGAACTAGAAACTCTGTTAGATATGTGAGCCACTCATGTATGGGATCGACCTACTCGTAGAACTCTGAAAGGGTCTTGGTGTTGGCTGCCTCGACCAGCGGACAGTTTCCAGCAGAGCACGTCAGCTTGGTGCCCGTGGAATTGATGTTGTTGGTACAATAAGAGGCAGCAGAGTATTGCGCAAACAATGACAGCTCCTGCAGCACCGACGAAGACACAGCTACTCATAGTAGTTAACACCAGACACTGAGCCCAATCTGTAGGAAACGTCGGACATACCTCGCTCCGCCAGCCTTGCTGGCGCCGCAGCACCCAGCGCAGCAAACGCCGCGACAGCCAGCGTACAGACAGACTTGAACTGAACCATGATGCCGAGCCTCTACTCAAGATAACCCTTTCAGAGAAAGTAAGCAGACTCTGCGCGGAAAGCTCCCAGAAGACGATGCGGCACCTGGATCCCCATCCTCAGCCATCAGCAGGAATCCGGAGAATTTATGCTCAGCCAGAGCCCACAGAAGAACTCATAGCCGTACTCTCCACCCTCCAGTCTTCATCCCGCCTTCGTTCGTCAGCTGAGGGCATTTCTCGTGAAGAATCCAGGGCGGGGTAGGCCCAATAAGCCAGTCAACCAACCGGCCTACATTGCAATCACGGCGCGGCGCTTCTCTCGGACAAACTGACACATTCTTCGGGGATTTCTCCATTCCTCGCTGACTCAAATAGGATGTTGGCCCGTCGCCCACCATGAAAAATCGAAAGTAGTATACTCCGTCTGCCAATGGTGCTAAAATAGCGTCCCATGTACCCCACCATTTCCAGAAGGATCCCCGCCGTCTGCAGAAGCCCCAGTCGTTCTAAAGACTAAAAAGGTGTGAAGAACGCGAAGATCAGTAAACGAGGCTTGACAATGGGGAAGTGATTGGTCGAGTTGTGGTCTTTTTCCAAGGGATGTAGTCCATCGGTGACCGGCCTCCGGCAATAGGAATCAATCAATAAACTGCGTACCTGGCTCTGAAACGGTGACGAGAAAGATGGCTGGCGGCTAGTAAGAAATGTCTCACGCCAAGTTCCGGGCCAACCCATCCTACTCGGTGATATGAGGAATCATGTTGGCCGTGTGGACGGTCGATTGGATGAGATAGCAACCGGATGATGGAAAGATTCCTGGTTGTTTGCCCATATGCAGGGGAAGGGCCAACCATATGTGTTGTCTCACGAGATGTCATCACGAAGGATGCATAGTGCAGGCTGAGTCTTGTTGTCTAACATAGATAGTGTCAGCATATAGACTAACTTTCAGCAGTCCTCATGACCATGTACGAGCCGTGAAGCACATGAAGCCGAGACTCGAGAAAATTGACTTGCCGCGCGTATGCAATGCAACACCATGCCTTGTAGCCTTGGGCCACTACGTCGTGAGGTCGTATCCACGTGGGACTAGAGTACACGAGGCGACCTAGTCCAAAGTACTTTCGGGATTCCATCCAGCTTTCTTCTAGATACGAACATCTATAATTTACTGACAAGCCTGATTTCGACTTTTAACGGGCATCCTCAAAACCCACCAATCAATGCTCGAAATGCACATTATCCATAATGCCGAGAGAAGGGAAGAAACAGGAAAAAACAAAGGCATAGATTCGCTCCGTGGAACGCCGACCATGTACATCAAAAAATCATATCTGTCTTTGATGGCGAAGCAAGATGGGGAATTACTGTCTTAGGTAGTATCACTACTGTAATCCAATCAGCTTCTACGCTTGATGTGCAAGAGACAACTGGAGCCAGAAAGATATTATGCCAACATACCGGACCATTCATTGGGCTGCAGGACCCGTTGGGGAGCTTCAATGTTATCACTGCACGTTCTCCCCTCCATTCTCCCCACCTTCGGTGTAGTCCGTCATACCAGCGTCCTGCCCGTCGTTGGTTTCGCCTGCGAGAACCTTGGTCCGGGGGATCTGGTGCTCGGGCAGAGGCGCCCCGGGTGTGGCTGCGACAACATTGTCGTTCTCATCCACAAACTCAAAGTTATAGCGGGATAGCAAATGGGGAATGGCAGAGAGTTGAGGGCCGTAACGCGCTGTATTGTCGTACAGCTCGAATAACGGCACGGCGAGCAGCTTCATGTTCTTCGGGACCGAGAGGACCTCTACCATGTCGCGGTTGGTTAGCATTCTCCAACAGAGCCCAAAAAGGCCCCAGTGAAAATCTGCAAACTTACTCTTCTTAGGCAGCTGAATGAAGTACAACTTCTTGCACTCCTTGGGCCGCGTAACGTGTCCGGGGAGGAAAGGATACATGAAGGTCTCGAAATTTGGCCGCCACCACTGCGCAAGCGTATCACCGATTTCCCAGTCTTCATTGACGCCTTCCCCTGAGAATTGGGATCCGACCGGCGCCAGACGCTCGTTCAGTCGCTTCTTGAATCCTTCAACCTCGTCATCCTCGAAGTGAAGATAGTCACCTGGTCTTTAGCACGCGAAGCATTAGTTTGATTTCCTTCGCTGAGTTTGGTTAACAGTTTCGGTGTGGCTCTCGACATTAGCCCAGCTCGAAACCTAGCGCGACGTACAACTTGAAGAATGCATTTGCAATCTGCAGCATCAGAACATGGGGGTGGTTGTGTTCGTGGCAGACAAGGACACCTTCGCAGGTTCGTCGCATGCCATGTTTCTCGTAATGTTCCTCCAGACGCTTCAAACGAGCCAGGACTGAGGGATCCTCTTCAGGTTGTGTTTCCTTGGTACCAAATGTGTAATTAGAAAGGGGGTATAAACGGATAGTCTTGGGTTGCTGTGCGGAGAAGTCTTTGGGAACGATAGGTCTGATAAAAGTATTCAGTATCAGTATAAAGACAAGCGCAAAGTAAGATAGGCGATAGAGTCCCAAGGTGTAAAGCGGATAGGGTTCAGGCGAGAACTCACGGATGAGAGCTTTGCATCGCTGTCGCTGTAGTTGTTGACATCTTGAGCTCAGTATAATCTAACAGAAACCAAATTTGTTTTCTGTGGTCCAGCAGGCGAGAGGTTCCTTGGAATTGGGGGTGTTCAGATGCAGCTGTGCTTGTCGCAAGTCGAAGCTCTGTTATGTTGGAGATCGGAGCTGCCCCGCGAAAACGTTCGGCCGGATCCCGAGGCGTTGCTCAAGCGTAACTTTGTGAGACAACTTTCGATGTCGACCAGTCGATCAGACTTGTCCTGGGTATGTATTTGAAAGGAACTATTATATCGGGGAATGTCCGCAAGATTGGCAGCTATCATGTCATTGTCTAACAAACGACCCTGTAAAGGACAGAAGATGATATTGACGAATCAGGGAAAACACTCATGCTAGACGGTCTTTCAAATTTGGGTTGGATTAGATCATCCCATTCAAGGGTTCCTCGTTGCTACAGCATACCAACGCAGAATCCAGAGTACAGCAGAGAGCCTTCCTAAGAGAAGAAGAAGCACTTCAATTCATTGATTCTATTGTCCTCGCAAGTGCAAAGAGCTGTATCGAGTCGAGGGGATGCGAAGTCAACTAATCGATCGCCTGCCGCCATCACGCATTAAAGTTGTCCAAAATAGCCACATCCTTGATCTTCTCCCAAACTGCATCGATCCGCTTTACAGCCTCCGCACCCAGAGGGCCCTTCTGGATGGCCGCGAGCGTCTGCTCAAGCTGACTGATCTTAGTCGCACCGACCAAGACCGCATCCCCTAGGTCTTCGCGGATATGCGAGTGGAAGAAGATCCACCGATAAGCCAGCTCTGCCCTGGCGATTCCCTCCGCCGCCGCAATCTCACCCCAGTCATCCAGCGCCTCCAGCATCGCAGGGTTATTGTACAGCTTATGATAGACCTGACCAAATAGACTGTTCGGATCCCAGCGGCCCTCGCCGCCATTGAGGATCTGCTCCTTCGTCTTAGTCAGGAACCCACCGGCAATGGGGCTGTACGCGTGGAAGCGGATGTTGTTTTCCCGGAGGACGGGCAGTAACTCCGTCTCAATCCGGCGGGATATGGCGTTGTAGTTACCCTGGTACACGGAAGGGAGGACGTAGCCCTTCTCCTTGGCGACGCGGATGACATCCTGCACCTCGTCCGCGCGGAAATTGGACAGACCGAACTGCTTGAATTTGCCTGCCTTGTGAAGCTCGTTGATGCCCTCGAGGGTTTCCTCGAGCGGGGTCTGGCGATCCGGCGCGTGAATATAGTAAACGTTCACCTATGGTCTTGATCAGTCCATGCAATGAAATTCAGATGAGAAATGGAAACGAGCTTACACTATCCGTGCCCAGTTTTTGCAGACTCTCATCGCCGCTTTTGATCACCACGTCTTTGGTGGAGGGTCCGGGGATGAAGCCACCGCCGAACTTGGTGTCAATGACGAAGCGCTTCGGGGCATTGGTTTGCCCCAAAAGTTCCTCGCTTGTGCCGTAGATCTGGGCCGTGTCGATAGTCTTGATGTTGTTCCGTTCGAGGACTTGAAGGAACTCTTCCACCTTCTCCGGTGTGGACCAGTCAAGGGCAGCGCCGAAGGTGCCGCCGCCAAAGACTATCTGGGCGTGAGAATTGGCCATTGTGTATGACGATCAGAGGGATTGCCTGAAGCTGTTCTGGATTCTGAAGAAGATGATGTTGATGTTGATGGATTGAATCCGTCATGGTGAAGGTCAATCGGCTTGGTATTTATACTTCGTTCGACGGTCAGAATTGCGCGATAACTAGGACAAGATCCAAGTGCAAAGTCCGTTGATCGAGCGATATCTCCATACATCAAATGCCTGAATCGTCAATTTGATCGCAAGAGATGAAGCCATTGTTCACGATGTAACCAATTGAAGTGGTTTACCACACAGGAAGATGATAGAATGATCGGATTTGAAATCAACCCTGGAATACGACTCGGCCAATCACTACACGATCTGCGTCTCCTCTCTGGGGTTACCTAAGATACAGACTACAGTGCTCATTATCAAGGTAGTAAGGCACCTTACCTATACGATGTGCCCAATCAACATCCTTGAAATCCTGGAGCAGCTTCTTATATCCGAGGTGAATACGGAGTAGCCCTACAGATTGAGTAAGGTAGTGAATATTCAAAACCAGGTTGATCACTCTGATAACATCACTAAAACTGACTGCCTTTGCTCTTGCACTGCTTGCTAGCCATATGATCTTGATTTGTAATGAACAAGGGCTGCCATAGAAGCATCCAGAAGAAATTCTTTGTGAGTGGCCGGTGGGTTAGGAGGTCGTGCTCGATCAAGTCCTGGTATACTGGGTAGAGAGCTTGAGAAGCTACGATTAGGATACACTAACCCGATCTCATCGGACCATCTTCAATATCATCTAGCGACCTGAAATTGAATAGTATAGCCTGATACAATTGCCCGATTCTTGGTTGCATCTACCAAACCTGGAAGCACTAGGAACCCCCGAAATGCCGGCCTCCAACCATATGCTACATACCCAGCAAATGCGTATAGGTTGAAATAAATCACACATCTATGACAAACACCTGCGCACTATACTTCTAGAAATATCAGAGCTTGGCGTCAAAATCCTCAAACTCGCTGAGATCTGTGACCGCGGTAGGTCCAGCGCTCATAGCCAGGCGTGCCTTGAACTCAGGCACGTTGGTGATGTAAGTCACCTTTCGCTCGGCCTCGGACTTGTCAACACCATTACTCACGAGTTTAGAGTCCTCGTCGGCAGCTTCAATGCCAAGTTGCTTTGCATGCAGACCAATGTTCTGTCGGGCTTGCTCAAGCACCGGTGCGGTCTGATGCTCCGATAAGCTCATCTCAGAGCTCAAGAACTCCTTCAAGACAGCGAGAATCTCATCTGCGTTGCTAACGGAGATACCAGCGCTCTCAAATACAGAGCTCAGGCGGCCCGTATCCACGGCAAAGCCGGCGCTCTCCACTTGCTTTCCAAGTAGTGACACCAGCCGGGACAGCTGTTTTTCGCCTTCGACTGTTCTAGCTTGCGCACCCCCTTGAGCATTTAGATAGATTGAAAGCTTACCCCGGGTGGGTGAGCGAGGGTCAATGAGCTGCTTATAAAATTCCACAATATCAGCCTTAGTCAAAGCCCTGACGTTGGCTGCATCGGTTTCATTCTGTACGAAGTCGAAATATTCCGAGCCGATGTGACTCCAGAATCGCGATGTCTCCGAGCTCAGATTCTTGAGTTTCTCCAGTCTCTTGTTGATCACACTTCGCTTGTGACCCTCGAAATCCTTCTCGGACATATTCTCCAATGTCTCCCCCGTTTGAATGAGGAAGTTATCGATACGCGACTCAAGATACTCGGCCGTACGTTCACTCTGGATAATAACTCGATAACCAATGGTGGTAGCGGAATAGCGTGCACCACTCCAGACAACATACCCAAGCTGTTCCTTGCTTCGAAGTTGGTCGAAAGCGGGTTCATCTGTCATCTGTGCAAACAGCAAAAGCTTTGCTCGGAGCACATCATCTCTGATACTTCCAACGTAAACATAATACTCAATGCAGTGGTTGATATTGGCAGGGTCTCGGAGCGTGCGTTCATAGATATAATTGCTTCCAGGAGGGATGATAATGTTTCGCCTCACGTGCCATTGGGACTGGGGCAGAGGGCGGCTTTGCAGAATGTTTTCCACCAAGTCTGTCATCTTAAGCGCATCCTCCTTGTACAGGTTGCCATGCGCTAGGACCTCAATATGGTTCTGGCTGAGTAGTTGGGGGAAGAAGTTCGAGATATCCTTTGGTTCGATATGCTCTAATTCAGCCGCGTATTGTTCGTTGATCCATGTCTTCTCAGAGGTCAAATATCTGGTATAATCACCGACCTGATAGAACGGCTGTTGATACTCTGCATTGCGATATCCCCGAGACAAACGTTCCTTTATGATGTGAAAGCGATTCGGATCAACAACCAAGTCACGCATGCTCGTAAACACTTTTTCCAGCAGGACAGCCATCTTGTCGTTGTACCCTCCAACAGACACGTCCAATCCAAAGACACTGGCAGAGAGGTGATAGTCAAGCCCAGCAAGCTCAGCATCGTACGAGTATTCCACCAAAGCATCCTTGACAAGTTCGCAATACAGCTTCGATTTCACCAAGTTCGCAGGGGTGGCCCACGCCAGCGGGTTTCTGAGCGTGATATGAACGGTGCCTTTGGGTACCCAGAAACGGTCATCTTTCTTGAACCAGAGGCGCACATGGTCATCGTGACGAATGAGTTTGGGTGTCTTTGCTGGCTCTGATACCTCTTTCTTCTCCACAGAGAGCCTAGTTGGAACGAACTCGTTCTTGTGGGGCATATGGAGTTCAGACAGTCTAGTCTCCGGAGTGGTAGCCAAGGCTTTTCGGATGTCGATCATGAAGTCCTGGGGTATTTTTTCAACCCTGTATTCGGTGCCGTACCACTTCTCCTTCGAGTCCCAGTCTCCCGGGAACTCCTGAGAGACAATTATCAGCCGGAAGTTGTCAGGCCGAAGGTATGACAAAGCCTTCTTGATAAGGTCGGGGTCGAACTTGCGCAAAAGGGAACCACTGAGAAGCCACTCCCTGGGAAGGGGCTTCTGCATGACGCTGCTCAGTCGACTGGTGAATCGACTGGCAGGGGATTTCTGCTTGAAGCGGAATTCAACCTCGGCCAAGTTCTTCATCTCATCGAAAACCCACTGCTGCGGCTCCCTTTCCTTCAACATCGCGATATACTGGAAGACCACCTTGGCAACCTCGCGGTACTGCTGCAATCCCTCTTTTGTCAAACGAATCGAGATAGTGAAAGCGGCTGATCCGGGACAGATGGGCATGACGCCGGCAGACAACCCGTTAGCCCATCCCTTCGCCTTAATATGAGCCAAGATGCTGCCGGGTCCTTCGTGGCCAATCAGGTGACTGATATACCGACTTGGCTGATACTCGTAGAGGGACTCTTCATCCAGGAACGGGAAGTAAATGTCCAAAGAGCGGGTATCCATGACCGGCTTAGCGAAGATTTGAATGCTCAAATCCTCGTCCCTCCAGGGTTGAATATCGTCCCATCGATTTTGTGGCAAATCCTTGTTCTCCACTTCTGAGAACAGCTCCTCAACCCATTTCTCAAGCTCATCCAAAGACTCGCGGCCGAGCACACATAATCTCATTCGGTTCGCTGAATAATGCTTCTCGTAGAACTTGATGAACTCGCTGCGAACTTCTAGGCCGCGTTGCTGAGGGTCCTCCTTCAGGGTCTTGAGGTTACCGGTCGAGAAGTGGTGATAAGGGTGGGCCGGGTTTGACAATGATTTGTTCAACTGCATCAAGCGCCATAGATCACTCTGAAGATTCTTCTTGTTCTCCGAATCCACCGCCCGCAGCTCGCGATCTAAAGTAGACTCCAGGAAAAGCGGAGACACAAAGAACTGCGCGAAGCGATCGAGCGCTCCGTGTAAAGGGGACGAGGGCTTGGAAGTGTCTGATTCCGCTGGCGTATGGACGCCGTTGGCTGTTCCGTTGGCTGTGCCGTTGGTCAAGGATTGGCCGTTAGGCTTCTCATCTCCGGATTCAGCCGTCGCAGACACCTCGAAAAAATAATTAGTCTCAGTAGCGGCTGTGTATGCATTCGATGAGCCAGAATGAGAGGCGAGATATTGATTGTAGGCATTTTCTTTCGGGAACTATCAAGATCGCGAGGAAAGTTAGTCACTTGGACTTCACTGAACGAAACCTGAAATTCGACAGACGTTTATTTGCAACCTACCTTTTTTGTTCCCATGAAGAGTAAATGCTCTACAGCATGAGCCATTCCTGGCATATCATCTGCATCTGAAAAATTTCCCACATTGACATTGACGGATGCGCTGGCCTTGTCTGTTTCAGGATCATGGACTAAGAGCGCCTCCAGTTTGTTGGGTAAACGAATAACCCGATAGGAGCGATCATCGAGCTCAGGCTTTTCCAAATGCTCCGTAACGCGTTCTATGGAGCCCATGGTGACGGCTGCAGCAGAGAAAGGAGCGAAAGTAGACCGGGAAAAGGAGTGACGAGACCGCAGGCGTGACAGCAGAGACTGAGGGCAATTCAAGCGGAGACGTGGCGAAGAGGAGGAGAAATGAGGGGCAATCGCCGCAGAGGCGATAGAAGGCGCGAGCGAGAAGGAGCGAAGATGACCAGGATGGAAAGACAGGAAACCTCTAGAGTTCCACAGACGGAGAGCTGCAGAGGACCTTGGAGGCATCCGAAAAGTGAGGGTTGGCCCAAGGAAAGCCGCTAGTAAATTGCAGGCGGAGGTAAAGCAGTGGCCCCGGAGCTAGGTACTGAACTATTGCGCGACTATGCAAGGACAAAAAGATGGAGAAAGGAGGGACAGTACGGAGAATTTATGGATGGAATAAGGGATATGTACATGCAACTATGCAAATTTAATTGAAATTGGAAGAAAGCAAGACATCTACTAGAAATAGAAATGGAGAGTATATCATGAGAATCACAGATGAAGATGATAATCGATACAAGAGAAGAACCAAAACGGTGATGAGGAGGATGATGAGGGTTGACGAGAGACATCCTGATCCAGGAGGCGGTGAGGCATGATGCCTCGGGCAACCAGGCGGTGAACATATCACCCTCACGGCCTCATCCCTTTCACCAGCACCTCAGATGATGGTTGGATCATTAGGGAGGAGCTGCTTCATTCACATCCACAGCCAATGGACTGCGCTTGAGGATCACAGTATCGACTGTTTGTTTCTGGTGCACTCGCCCACTGCTCGCTCTTCTTTGCACCTCCCTGGATGCATGACATTGTTGACAAGATCCTTTGCGGCGCTGACCTAACCTCCAAGCACATTGAACATCCACATGTCGTCGAAATTGAGCTCAGTCTGACCTACTCGATCAATCAATTGGATTGTGCCCGCTATCAAGTGTGAAACACTTTGAAAACGAGTACATTTTCCACAGTAACCCTGTCCACCAGATAGTTTGCCCTGCGGAATAGCTAAGAAAGTACTGCGTTTGTAAAAAAGATCATGGCGTTATATTGATACAGACACCTGCGGCACGAAGTGAATGGAGTAGCGAGTCCATCGCACTATCGGCTCTTCGCCTTTCAGTCTCATTATTGGGGAATATGACCTTGATTGTCGCCATCTGATAGCTCGTGGACCGTCCAAACGTCAACGAACTCGACCATTGCAAATTGCAGCGCGATCTGGACTTGACCACAGGCCAATATCCGCACCGAGGTATCGACTTTTGTTATGTCCGAGAGAGACTTCCCGCGTGAGACCTTGCAGGGCTCCTGAATCACCACATGTCACCTACTAGGGCCGTGAGCGTAAAGTTTGGCTTGCCTACCAGGCTGCCCCTGCCCTTCAAGCCTATTTGATGACAGCTTCAAACTCGCCGATATGCTTCGCGGTCGTTGGTACGCTCGTGGCGAACGATCCCTATCGATCGAACCTGGAGCAGATTTCCGTGGATAGATTCATACCGGGCTTGCCATTGTACTCGTGATGGTTATCCTGGATCTCTTGGTCTACAGCCACAATTGGGGATCTGGAACGCGTTGCGACAATCAGTTTGATCCATGAGGAAACAGTATGCGCTGCTAGTCGCATATACACCGATCTGGGAGCACAGGGCTTACAAAATTGTGGCCAATTTCAGATCAGGGAATTTCCCAGGCAGAGCCCATGTGCTTGCTACGACAAATAGGATTTGAGAACAAAGACATAGTAATTATTTGTTTAGCATGGCTTCAATTGTTACACAGCACTTGAGCCCATGCAATGCATCTCGGTCACACTGTCACACAACCCCAGTTTATGCCTCTATATATGAAGTGGAGTAATCAGCCATGGATTTACGCCTTACTCAATGGGCAAACCCTCAGGAGCAACACGACCTGATGCATCTAGAGTTTGATTGACGCAGGAGCTATTTCCGGGATGATTCCTCCAGGTCTTCGTCTCCACAGTTGATATGGAGACCAGAGACTGATCCCCGTGTAGTCAGTATGCTTGTCTGAACAAAGGTTGGTCAT
Organism: Aspergillus thermomutatus; assembly: GCF_002237265.1. Lineage (NCBI taxonomy): Eukaryota > Fungi > Ascomycota > Eurotiomycetes > Eurotiales > Aspergillaceae > Aspergillus > Aspergillus thermomutatus. Next base: position 65,141 of record NW_020798156.1, on the reverse strand, counting down.
CTTCTGTCCAGAAGAGATGGGACTCAGCACGACCTGCGTTTTTGATTGAAATTCGCTCAAGATAGATTCAAGGCACCATTTACAGCAACGGCCAACCGCTCCATCAACAATGAACACTTGTTATTGTAATATGCATACCCCACATTGAACTGATGACTGCGGAGAACCTGTACCATCAGGTAGATCCGTCACCACAGAGTCCGAGTTCAGACATCACCCACTAACAAGTACCAGATTACCCATCGCCATGGATATAGCGCAATTTCTCGGAGAGAACGGCTCCTGCCAGCCCATCCGCTGCATCGACATGCACACCACTGGAGAGCCCACCCGCATCGTCTACTCCGGCTTCCCAACACTCTCAGGAACTCTTCTCGAGCAACGCGACCAAGCCAAACAGCAGCACGATCACATCCGCAAACGACTGATGCTCGAACCCCGCGGCCACGACGGGATGTACGGCGCCATTATCCGCCCGGAGACCGAGCTGGTCTCGTCCGGAGCCGCCCATATCGGGGTCCTCTTCATCCACAACGAGGGGTTCTCGACCATGTGCGGACACGCGACCATTGCACTGGGTCGATTCCTCATCGACACGCACGACTACACTGTATTTCCGCGCCGCGAGGAACTTGTCTTCGAAGCCGACACGCTGACCGTCAAATTGAACATCCACGCCCCCTGCGGTCTGGTGCGAGTGACGGTCCCTGTCATGTCTGATGGGCGAAAATCCGACCCGTCGCGGCCGGTGACTTTCCTATCCACGCCTGCGTTTGCAACACGCATTCGGATGGCGGTCCCCATTGCTCCAGAGATTCGATGGCCAGAGCTGAGCGGCAGAGACTCCATCGTGCTGGATGTCAGCTACGGCGGCGCATTCTATGCCGTCGTCCAGGCGACCGAGCTCGGCTTCGGCGGTGGTTTGCGGGATCTTGACCTCGATGCAATGACGCGCCGTATCCAGAAACTCAAACCTTATCTCATGAGGCAGCCTGAGGTTCAGGCTGCGGTTCAGCATCCGCACGACAAGCGCTTATCGTTCCTCTACTCGGTGATGGTCGTGGACTCCACGCTTGGTTTTCGACCAGATGGTGTGCAAGGCACAGAGACAGGTCTGTGCTACTTTGCAGAGAATCAGATCGACCGATCGCCGACGGGATCGTGTGTGACAGCACGGATGGCGCTCGCTTACGCAAAGAGGGTAAGATCCCTTGGTCAGCGCTGGGCGTATAACTCCTTGGTGTCGAATCATTTCGAGACAGGGGCATTCAGCGCAGAGATCGTGGAGGAAGTGACTATTGACGGGGTAGATGGTGAGGACCTCAACGCAGTTATTGTTCAGGTCGAAGGTCAAGCGTTCTATACCGGGGCATCAGTGTTTGTGGTGGAGGATGGGGATAGTACATCGTCAAGCGGGTTTACCATGGAGAAGGTTGCCCTTGGCCGGGGTATGAATCCTTAGGATGTAAACGTATGGGATAGATATATACAATCGCTTCTCACCTGCTACCGGAACATCTTGGATATCCTTTGAACTCTTCGGATATACCTCCACTCTTTCATAAACTGAGGGAAATCAACAAGTACGCATCCATCATCAAGACTGCGCAAAGCCCCATGCCACAACCTTCCTACGAGAATACATGGTGTCTGTTTTATCAAAGTGGAACCCCTTACCGAAGGAGCAATATACTTCATTCAAACATTATCCATTATGCCATGAAGAAATCCAACTCATAATCCAGCAACAACACCTTCGCACGGATCACCATCATCAACCCATCCTATCCCCGTCTCAGTCCTAAACCCAAATAGACCCAACTCAAACTAACAACTCTTCGCACAAAGCGTAAGCACAATATCCCCGTTCGCCCCACAATTCTTCACCTGACTGCCACCAGGCGGGACCCCATTCGCCCAGCAAATGGCCGGACAAGTCGCATCAGCCGGCTTCACGACGACCGCGCTCCCGGAGAACGGATCCCCGAAGACATCGCTCATGTCGTACCAGACGGTCTGGCCGTCGAGGCTATACGCGTAGTTGAGCTGGGGGCTGCCGTCGTAGAGCCCGTTGTCGGTACGGGTGATCTTGAGCGCGATGCCGCCGGACGCGGGATCGTGGTGCAGGGCCTCGGAGTAGGACTTGCCCGGCTGGATGGTCTGCTTGGGGCCGACGGAGCCACCGACGGACCAGAGGTAGACGGGGGCGGCGCAGTTGTTTGTCACGACGGCGTTGCCGACGGCTGAGGCCAGCGGGATGAGGGCCGCGAGGGTGAGGAGGGGGGTGCTGAAGTGCATGTTGGCTTTGGTTCGCAGGATGCTTGTTCTGGATTCGGTGTGATGGTGAAGATGGAGATGGAGCGAGAGTCAAGGTGGTCGACGGGGGTTCTTATAGATGGCGGTTGCCGTCCTCGAGGCTCTTGTTCATCTGCTACCTCTGTTGGCTCCATGACATATTCCGTGATGTCAGTGACCGTGAGCATTGCCATCCCGAGTGAAGTCACTGACTGAGACATCTCGTGTTGATTCTCATGGATCAAGGGCAAAGAACTGCACATGGAGCTTCAATATCATCCGATTCATCCGACGGAATCAGGCAACCAACCCTGCCATCTATCATCCTATCCAAGACATCATCACGAAAAAGTCGAATGCCACCACTCATAATCTCTTCACTCATACTAAGGCCAACGAATCTGGAAATCATCGCGACTTCCCCACTCATCTCCTCATTCCCTGTACTTCATTAGGCCTCATTACTGAGACCTCAGAGTCAAAGCAGACCCCCGCCTCCAATGAGCAACCCATAACGGCATTAAGCCTGCATGTCTCAACTTCTCAGGCTCAGTTGGTCATTTCATGATATGCAAGGATCTAGCAATGCAAGAGTTGTCACCTGCAAAGTACCAGGGCAGCAGTCGCATCCAACCTGCCAAGACAGTAAGCGAAGAGCAAGCGCATCATTTGCTGAAGAAACACCGCCCTCAGCCTGATTCGTGTAGATGCAACTGCCGATGGGGAAGAATGATGTACCCCGCGGGGTTCCAACTGAGACAGTTACATCTGACTAACAATAGCTGTCTATGGATCAGATCATGATGACTTGACAGGAAACTAAAAATAAGCTGGGTGTCGCGATGGACTCGAGATCAACTGGTGATGGAACCGAACTGGTATGCGCTGGTTGGTGAGGTGTCACCCGCGGTCCCCCTCGGGAGGCCTTGCTTGCATTCTCAGCTCGTAATAGGTCTTTCTTCGTTTCTTTTCCTTTCTTTTCTTTCGATGCATTTGGAAATTTGAATTATATTCATGGGTTGAGAGATGAAGCGATCATCTGACTTGTAAGGATTGACGTCAAGTGTTGTTCTATGATTGAGTGAAAGTAGAGAAGCAGAGCACTACAGTGAGTAACTGTTGGGGCAGCTAGGCGATGTTATGCAACATCCCAATTGTTAGTGCAGTGGAGACTGGAGACTTGGATCCCAAATTGGCGGAGAATAAGACATCTACAGATATCATCTTACGTCGAGATATCGATTACTTTCCCAGGGAAACTGCCTTGACGGCGTTCCATTATGTGGCATCCCGCATTCAGCGTGCTGGATCGTGTGAGACATCCTCGAGATCAAAGCTTCCTCCAAATCCGAAGGGGAAGAACAAGAAAAAGAAAAGAGAACATTAGTATGATATGTACTATCCCAAGAACAAGGCATGCCCCAGTATCGTATTCACCGCTCATCCAGGGCCAGGAGGAAGCTCAGCCGGCTTCTCTTTGGTTGGGGACCGGCTCTTGCTTTTACTCTTGCTCTTGCTCTCCTCCTCTTCACTTTCTACTTCATCAGCTCTTTCCTCGATCCACTTGAAAACCTCGTCTTTATGATGCATCAGCATCTCGCTGAGTCCGGCCTTGGGCGACTGAATTAGGTGTCCGTAACGCTTGGACGGCTTACGCCGTGCTTCCACATTATTCCAGACACCATGCGTGTGTGATACAAAGACAAGTGAGTTCTGCGCGAATTTGTCAGTTTTGTGGCTGTAAAACAGGGGCAAAGGGCTACTCGAGAGAAGGCAACACTCACATCTTTGTACCACCTTGAGAGCCAGACCTGAGTGTGGGAGGCTATCGCTCGAACGGGATTCTCAGCGACAAAGGAGATAACACCATTGACCCGTTTGTACAGAGTGTCTATGTTGGTCAACGGCTGCTTAATCATTTCACGAAACTCGTCCTACCTCTGTTGATCAAGAGATTCGCGACTCCATAAAAGGCATTGCCGATGCCGACGAAGAATATCTCAGTAGCCTCATTCGGTCTAGGACAGTCAGCTGCATCACCTACGAGAAGCAGTCTCAAAACTTACTCAATGTAGTTGTCCCACAAATATCCAGCCAATTCCTCGGTAGCCGAAGGCCGATTCTCATCTTCATCTTCATACTTTCCGGTGGTCTTCGAGTCATCAGCGAGGAACATCGTGCAAAAAAGTCCATGTTACTTACAGGCTCCGTCGTCACATGCTTGGGAATATTGACATCAATGACAGCGTAGCCTTTCCCGACGGCCCATTCGATATAGTTCTTCATGCAATCAGCCTTGTCCTTGTTAGCATGCGCTAGTGAGTCTGATGAACCATCGCACATACCAGCCAGCAGTTATGGGCCTCGAGTTTGTTGGTGACTGGATGAGGTAAGCCCATGATTTCCGGCCTGTTCTATGTTAATCACTTCCATACTTTGCGGGATATGGTGAACCTACGGATCATGGAAAATAACAATAAGAGGCACGGCTTGGTAGTAATTGGCACTGTATAGAATCAGCACATGGGTCTCATTTTGAGTATGCTTATACTGACCTCGCCAGGACTTGATTCTCGAACGACTTCGAGATCGATGTCCGATAGATGTATAGGGAGGTGAGTTTGAAATTGTCGTACAGCTGCTTGGATTGATAGGCACGAATGACGTCTACAGGCCGTTAATACCGCGCCCCGGATCTGATCCTGGCATGGCTTACCGTGCAACCTATCAGTCCAGAGCCCCTGTTCCTGCGGCCCTTTCGGGTACATACAGCGCCAATAGCGAGACTGGATCATCATGACACGCCTCACAGTAGAAGTTGCCAGATCCGAAGGAAGTGTTGAGTGTAAGCGGTCAGGCGGATCCCCCATGAGAGTCTTTGTGACCGCGAGGGCAGACTTGGAGATTGATCTGAAATTATAACCCCCCTATTTTGTTCAGCGATGGCTCAAACTGAGATTTAAGATTGCGGCACTGACCTCAAGACACACAGCAACTTTGCCATGAGCGAGAGTCATAAGCATATGTGTCATATGAGCGTAGCAAGAGGGTGTCACAAAGCAGCCTCCAAGCTCATCACCAGCAGCGGCATCGAAGCCGGACGCAACTGTCTTAAGTCAGTTTCGGTAGGTACTTGTGCCGAAGAAAAGTACTCACCAATCACCAGGTCAGGATTGAATTCCTGCGCAATAGGCATCACAACCTGTTGAAAAGCATACATGTAATCGCCATCGCCCATACCTTGGCTAGGCCACGGGATGTTGACGTTCCTAGATGGAGATCAGCGCACAGAGCTCGCTTCTGCAGGTCTCTGGATAAGCATACTTTCCAATACCAGCGCCAGCTCCGCAGTGGTCCCAGTCGCCCTCATCCCCTCCGGGGTAAAACTTTCCGTCTTGATGGACATGAAGGGAGATGTAGAGAACATTGGGGTCGTCGTAAAACGCTTTCTGAATACCGTTTCCTATGAATCATGAGACGCCATACTTGACTTGGATATTTGCAGGTATTCTTCATTTACCATGATGAACATCCCTGACCAAATTAGCAAGGCTTTGTATCAGTGTAAGGAGGGAAGATGTACCAATCGACAATCAAGATTTTCCTGCAACTTTCCCCGAGTGCTTTCTGACAAACACGTGCCGCGACGGAGACATTGTTAAACAGACAGAATCCCATAGTCTTGTCATGTTCTGCATGATGCCCCGGGGGCCGAATGACGGCGATGGCATTCTTCACCTTGCGAGTGGCTACAGCTAGACATGTCTCAATGGCTCCTCCAGCTGATAGGAGGGCAGATGCAAAAGTCAACTTGTTGAAGTAGATCGAGTCACGCGTATGCTCCAAAGCAATGAGCTCATCATCAGACATATCTGTGGTAATGGTCAGAACTTGGAGTAGGGAGAGACTTGAGCCCATTGCATTCGATATTACCTTTTGTGCTTTCAACAAAGGCGAAATGATCCGGCGTGTGAACGAGAGAGACCTCCGCCTCGGTGGCATTGCGAGCATGAATACGCTTCAGAGGTCGTGCGACAAGCGGTCTTGAAGACTCTGGGTCATCAACGAGCCCTGCTCGGCATAGCTCCTTGTAGATGTAATAGATTCTCCTCGGGTCCTCAGGGTGAACATCTGCAGTTGGTCGCACCTCACAATGGTAGCGCATCTGAACATCATAGCAGAGCCCCGACGGTAGAGACGCAAGAGGAAGCCCTACACGTGCTCCTAGATCCTCCTCAGACCAGTCTGAAGTTTCCTCAACAAGACTGTCTGTTCTTTTGGTGGGCTCAGTAATAGCAGCACTAGGTTCAGCTGGCTTTTCCGGAGCACTTGGTGGCGCTGTGGGTTGTGCTTGAGCAACTGGTGCAGCCACATGCTGATCGCCCGATTGAACAGGCAGAGGCAGATTCATAGACTGCCCCAGAAGCGGTGGAGCAAGCCAAGTGTCAGTTCCTCCGTTGAGAATCCCTGGAATTGCTGGCCTGCTGGGATTGCTGGTAGGATGGCCATGTGAAGCACTAGCGCTGGGGTGATGGGGGCCAGCCTCTCCCATCACAGTGTCACCATCCTGCTCCATAGCCATTGGGAGGATGATGGGATGATTTTTTTTGATTTCTCCCTAGGCTTGAAGACTTGGTAATCTCAACATGTCATGGCCGAGTCTGCAGATCTGATCGAAATAGGATGGGTCTCAAATGACCTTGAAATATCCTCTAAAGATAGTGCCTATTCCACGCAAAGCAAGGCATGAAACTAATGTAAAGAGATTGTGATGGAAGTTGAGAGATATAAAAAAAAGGGATAGAAAGAAAAGATAGGTGAAATTGTGAAAAAAAGATGGGAGCTGCTGCAGAGGTATGAGAAGCAAGAGCTAGACAAAGAGATAGATGCCTTTTAGCTTAGATGCTTGGAGACAAGGGCCCCCAATTAGAACAATCCCAGCTCAGGCAATTCAGGAGATGGCAGGGGAAAAGTGCACAGAGAAAATTCAAAGAGGATCTTGATATCTAATACATTTGGACCACACAACAATTTCTGATATGGCAGTCACTGCGGCCAGCAGGAAGGCGTGCTGGGTTAGGAGTTTATTAGTTTATGCAGTGTAGGAAGCTCTAAAAAGGCGTGGCCTATCTAGCTTCCAGCTCACGTGACTTTGGCAGAAATCCCAACGTCAGGCAAAATGATGGTAGGCCACTCTGGAGCAGGAAAGACCGATTAGCCAAGTGAAAGATATCTGAATGTTCTCTGAAAGATTGAAAGTAAGTATAGTAGCCTAGGTACCTAAGAACCCAGAAAAACTCAATGCTCCTCACTGCTATATAGTGAGCTGTGTTATCATCACGTGCCTGGTTCCCGAGCATTTGCCGCTCTTTGCCGGGCTATGTCCGAGAACACTTCGCTACGGTACTCATGTTGACCACATGATGCTACGATTACTCCGTACAGAGCGCCTTAAACAAGAACAAGAAGTAGAAACATTGAGGACTTGGCAACGTTATGTCATTTCATTAAATAGTACGTTATCATGTGCTTTTATGCCCAGAGCCATGATCTCCAGTGGGCGTTGTATCCGACTTCGGACGGTCTCTATTTCACAGGAGACTTCTAGTTTCAACTTTCCGTCCTGATTCCTACTGGGAGTCGACCTTGGCAATGTAGGCTGAAATGACGAGTCAGTATAAGGCAGACCTGAACACCAGGATGAACGCAAACTTACCGATGAGGTCAACAACACGGCGAGAGTAACCCCACTCGTTGTCGTACCAGGCGACGAGCTTGACAAAGTTGGGGTTGAGGGAGATACCAGCCTTGGCATCGAAGATGGAGGAGCGTTCATCACCATTCAGATCGCTGGAGACAATGTCGTCCTCAGTGTAGCCGAGGATGTCTAATAACAAACCCGTCAATAAAATTCACCGTGAAAGGAGCTCGGCAGTTCACGTACCCTTGAGCTCGCCCTCCTCGGAGGCAGCCTTGATGGCCTGCTTGATCTCGTCGTAGGAGGCACCCTTCTCGAGGCGGCAGGTGAGGTCAACAACGGAGACGTTGGAGGTAGGAACACGCATGGACATGCCGGTCAGCTTGCCGTTGAGGGAAGGAATGACCTTGCCGACGGCCTTGGCGGCACCAGTCGAGCTGGGAATGATGTTCTGGGCAGCGGTACGACCACCTCTCCAGTCCTTGTTGGAGGGAGCATCGACAACCTTCTGGGTGGCGGTGTAGGAGTGGACAGTGGTCATGAGACCCTCAACAATGCCGAACTTGTCGTTGATGACCTTGGCCAGGGGCGCAAGGCAGTTGGTGGTGCAAGAGGCGTTGGAGAGGATCTGGATGTCGGACTTGTAGCTGGTGTTGTTGACACCCATGACGAACATGGGGGCATCAGCAGAAGGAGCGGAGATGATGACCTTCTTGGCACCACCCTTCAAGTGAGCAGAGGCCTTCTCCTTGGTGGTGAAGACACCAGTGGACTCGACGACGTAGGCAGCGCCGGTCTCAGACCAGGGGATCTGAGAGGGGTCCTTCTCAGCGTAGAAGCGGATCTTCTTGCCGTTGACAATCAGACCCTGGTCGTAGGTCTCGATAGTGCCCTTGAACTGGCCGTGAGTGCTGTCGTACTTGAGCATGTAGGCCTGTAGCATTCGTATCGTGCACGGTCAGTTTCTGGGGTCAAAAAAATGGGAGAATCTAGCTGAATGGCTTGGAGCACGTACAGCATAGTGAACCTCGATGAAAGGGTCGTTGACAGCAACGACGTCGACTAGGCCGTGGCTGAGGCTGTTCAAATCAATCTATTAGAATAACCAGCCCATTGATGTAGGTCGAAAGTGCTACTCACGCGTTGCGGAAGACCTGCGATGGCTTGTTAGCTTCTGGATATCCAATGGGGGGCCAAGGTATGTTGAACTTACGATTCTTCCAATGCGACCGAAGCCGTTGATACCAACCTACAAGAGAAGCTTAGTTCATCGTGCCATGACGCATTGAAGCAAAGCCGCTTCACAGATCAGAACCTCCGTACCTTAGGAGTGGCCATTGTGTAGATTTGTCTGGTACTGAGTGGGGCAGGCGTTAGTTAGGTTTTGAGAGAGACAGTGAAGAGGATATACTATTGTAGAAGGCTGAATTGAGGATAGATGGATAGGTACTTACTTTATAGAATGATAGAAAGAAGAGACAGTAGGATGATGATGATGATGATGATGGGAAGAGAGTAGAAGAGGAGAGAAAAAGCCAGCAGCGGGGGAGGGGCAGTAGAAAAGGCAATGGCTTGTTGTATTCGACTGACGCAACGACCTGGTCACCTTAGGAGCTTGCGCGCCAGTCAAAACCGCACACCGGGCGGACAGACGGGGCTAAAGGCCAAAATAGCTACTCTAGCCTATGTACTGCAGCTGTTTAGGTTGCTTCATAATAATTGATTGCTACGGTAATGGCTTGACAACGGGTCTCCTCCGGTCAGCTTGTGTGCTGGATTCCCGATATGCGCCGCCCAGCAGCTCCTCAGCAGCTTTTCCGGTTTCATACACCGGGGAAAGCAGGAGACTCACGATATTTGGATGGCCTGCCTCCCCTCGGTAGCTGCCGTGTTGGCCAATAAGCGTGCTGCATGCTTGTCGAGCCGGGTACTCTCTCCTACAAATCTCGTGAATCTTCTGCCAGTTCTTCGGAAAGACTGCTATCAGATTACGGAATACCTAGGTTATTATGATAGAGAAACTCCTGTTGCATTCTCACCCGCTTATGCTCGCTTCGGAGGGGGAAAGGGGACCGAAGTACCTCTTACTCATGAGGTGGTGGGCAACCGTCTTTGGATGATGTAATAGAAACGGGAGTATTTGTCCAGATACAACAAGAGCCCAAAACATCCCACCAAAAACACTCTGGAAGAGGGGCTGCCCAGCTTTTCCGCTTTGGGACCATGATTCCTACATCGGAACAATGTTAATCCACTGCCCCCTCAGCGCCCTCTCCCATTCAGGACTTCTGGAATGGGCGGAGCTCTTCATAGCTTATCTCCAACGCTGCGGTCTCTCACCGTAAGCTCGAGAGGGCTTGAAGGGCTTCTCCGTACTCCAGAAATTCTCACCGGCTGCCAGTAAAGTGTCATGTGCTACGCAGTTTTTTTTTTTTTTATCTCCATTTGTTTTCTTCACTTTGCTTCCTGAGGACTTGAAATCTCTGCTCTTTTAACCGGCGGACAATTGGAGGACATCAGTAAAAGGCTTGTTGTGCTTTGCCGATATGCCATGCTTTTCCTCGCCCGGTTGAGATTTGAGACGCCTGCAGCCATTGCATGACATTTGCCGGATGCGCCATGATCACGAGTTATTGGATGTAGTCGTTCTAGCAACTATTGTACAGTTGATATTAGACCTCGTAATTCTATCGAGCACTTGTTTAGCATGGAGTTCGCTCTATCCTTCTGATGAAGCATCCAAGGATCTACTCCTCGGTGCAGATTTCCAGGACTGAGAAATGAAATCGAAATGCAACCATGGCCTGCAATAAATCAAAATAAGCCGACCGCAAAGATGACTTGTTTCACTCATGTTCTCATCGCTGGATCGCCCATTCGATGGGACAATTCGTCGGATGAGCCCTCATACATAAGCTGGTGTCCATATAGTGGTCAGGAACCAAGTGACATTATTAATACAATGTGATCGATTGCGACTATCACGCTGCCGTTAATCATGTCCCAAGTCTAGCAACTCCTTTGCAATCTGGATCACCTCCAAGAGTCTGCATTGAAGTCGCCTCTATAAATACAGGTGAAAGAAAGAAGTTCTTGTCCACAGGTATCAAATAAGAATATCCAATCCAGAAGCTTACTCTTCCTTGACACCGCCGCGCCAGTTCTTCTCGGCGTTCTCGACGGAGGCCTTGTCGCTCTTGACCTGACCCTGGTTCAGGAAGCTGTTGCCAGCTTTGAAAGGACGCTGAAGATCTCCAGTGGCGGGCTTTCCGAACACGTGGATCTTAACGAGGTTCGACTCCAATGCGCTCTTCAGAGGGATGATCGACTGAATCAGGAGGGGGTTGGTGTACTTGAAGTACAGGTGCATGACCCCCATCATGCCCACTCCCATGAGCTGCGACTTCATCAATTGGCGCAGTTGTCCCTTGTCATAATCCATGTTGGTGGTCGTCACGGGACGAGGCTCTTCACCACTGCCCATGGGGGCAGGCTCGACGTACTTCAGGGTAGTCATGTCTAGTAGCAATTCCGTTAGCTTCCACCACAGCTCCCCAGTACAACTGCGGATAAGTGCGTACCCTTCTTTTGGTTGATCTTGGATTGCGTATACATGTAAATACCAAGAATGATCACGTTGGACGCGAGATATAGGCAGCGGACGATGAAGAGGACATCCGGGTCTTCAAAAGGAACCTTCTTCGCCAGCTGCATCATCACAAGGATGATGGCCAGGTTAGTTCTGCAGAGATGAAGGCATTATCAGTCTTATTTGACCTTTGCCAAAGGAAATAATTATGGAAGACGGATTGGTATGGCATCAACAAAGGAGCAAAGAGGAAAATGCACTGAGAAGACTCACACTTGAGGATTAACCATTTTGACAACAGGTGATGGGTCCTTTGACGAGGTAGATCAAATACTGGCAGGACTGAATCTGAAACTGAAGGGCCGAGGAGGGAAGCGCGTACAGGCAGAACCTTTTGACAAAGTGCGGACCTGGAGCCCCAGAAAGTCGAACAGCTGTCCAGATGGCGTGAGATCACGTGAGAAAATCCCTTCGCTGTGGCGGCCGAAATGTGGCACGTGAGCTTATCTTTAGATTGTGATAACGCGATATTGCCTTAGTTTGTCAATAGGCTGGGTCCTCAGGCACGGTTTTGGTTTAAGGCATCAAAGTCACCTGTTCAGTTATGTAATATGCGCTCGACAACCACAACACTCTGCAGCGTCAGTTGTCATCCTCAAGCTTGCTCAGCTGCTTGACATGAGCATTCACTCGACTACAACTATCTGAGATATTAGTCCTCTCAAGTGACAACATGGGTTGAGATATATTCAATGTCGGATGACCATTGTCAATGCAGAAACTTGGCTGAAAGCCGTACCATAACTGAGGGGCTGGCTTCAGCCATGCCGCGAAGCCTCAGCATCATCATAGACGGGCCATACTTATTCTACTAACCAATGTTTACTGACTAAGATGCAGACAAAGCTACAATTGATCGACTTATTTAACCGAGTTCAAGCTCACCTGGCGTCGTGACTTGCTCAGTATGCCTTCTCAGCCGGCTCTTCGAAGCATCTGAGTCGACTCGGGACCTGCTGAGGATTGTTCCTAATCGGGATTAGCGCTGCTCCACGATCAACGCCTTTAGCGACCAGGATGGCTTTGACATTTCTTACTCCTTCATCCATCAACAACGCGCGTATCTGAGGAGTTTTGAATCATCACAACATCCACCATCGTCGTCCAAATCATCTGAAACTTGTTCAACGCGACATTTTTATCTCTGCGACTCCGAATCTCGATAGTTTTCAATATGCCCGGCGGAAAGGGAAAGTCTGTTGGCGGAAAGGCTGGTTCGAAGGATGCTGCGGGGAAAACTCAGAAGTCTCACAGCGCAAAGGCGGGTTTGCAGGTCAGTATATCGCGTTTTTTTTTTAGTGCTATGCACAGCAGCAGCATTGTTTCATGCCGTCTGATGTCTCTGGCAACGTCTTTGCGATGAATTGGAAGTTGCGGACACTTTCCTTGGATGAACGCGTCTTCACGTACGATGTTGAAGAGCTCCTTGGCCGGTCAACAATTTTATCGGATCGCGAAATGCGCGCAGCCTAGGAGATGCAACATCTTGCGAGTCTTTATTGCCTTCGAGATTCACCACCTGTTCCTATCTTCAACCCATGACCTCGGTTGAAGATTTGCTCGGACACCTTGAGCTAACATGAGTCCTCATTTAGTTTCCCTGCGGTCGTGTTAAGCGTTTCTTGAAGAACAACACGCAAAATAAGATGCGAGTTGGCGCTAAAGGTATGATTACCATCTTCCTCAAGACTCCCTCATTTTACCCCCTCATTTTCCCCATCGACGTGTTCTCTTTTCCTGATTATATTGACACGCATATTTTTAGCTGCGGTCTATGTCACAGCTGTTCTGGAATACCTGACTGCGGAAGTCCTCGAACTTGCCGGTAACGCCGCCAAGGATCTGAAAGTCAAGCGTATCACGCCCCGCCACCTGCAGCTCGCCATCCGTGGTGACGAGGAGTTGGATACTTTGATCCGCGCCACCATCGCTTTCGGTGGTGTCCTGCCACGCATCAACCGTGCGCTGCTGCTCAAGGTGGAGCAGAAGAAGAAGAACAAGTCCGAGGCTTAAAAAACGAACAAAACGGCGAATACCCCACGAATACGGCGTTTGATCTTGATGATGAATGAAGAGGTTCTGCTCATGAGCCCGGCTACAGCATTTCTCCTTCTCGCTTCACGAGGCTGTGCCTGAAAACAGCCATGCTCGAGATGCCGCAAGGCGATAACCGTTACGACAATAATTTCAGGCGCATCCTCCGCCGTCGACTCGTCCCATCACCACGCTGCAGCCGGAATTGTTCTACTCCATCTTCTTGCCTCCTCGCTTACCTCTTTCCTCATCTCTTTTTTTGATTCGGTTCTTCTATCTTCCTAGTCCGTTTATACCGTTTTGTCGTGGCTTGCCTGGGCGCTATAATGGGAATTAAGAGGAAATCTCGGTAGTAGGAAATGTCTTTCTAAAAATGCCTGTTTTCTCTTCACTTTTTCTTTTCTTTAAGTTGATCAACGGTGTTGTGAGTTTCATTATTTTACCTATTTGTTATATTTATCCTTAGTTCTTTTTGATGAAATTGTATCAGTAGGCCTCATGCTTTAGTCACTATCTAATGTATACCTATAGAACAGTATTTCAATTTGGTCCATTGGGGTACGAGAAATGCGATGGCTTACCTTGATAGCTTTTGGGCATAAAAATTTTGTAACCGTACCGGTACATCTATGCGTCAAATTGAATGAAACCGCGGTCTCAGCCTTGCAGCATATTTCGGTTGACTAGTAATGAATTGCCGAAGGAATGCCATAGGCTGTACGGAGTATGCACGATATATCTCCATGCATTTCCTATTATGATAAACAAGCCTTCGGCTCCTCGCTTCGCTCGTACACTATTGCGTGTTACTGATATGCTATTCATGACACTGGCCGCTACATAACTACCAAAAGGAAGTAGAAGCTAAAGTCATTTACTAAATAACACATACATTGATTGGAGACCTTGAGAAAGATGAGAACTAGAAATCGGTTTCAGGAACTGAGGAAAAATGGAACAGAAGGCAAAGGAGGGCAGAGCCTCGAAAAAGACCCCGACAAATTGTAAATGATGCAGAGAGCCACCGGGTGAATAAATCCTGATGCAAACCATTGAGCTGAGTACTCTCGAGCAGATAGTCGAGACGCGCTTCTTTCTTTTATTTGTTTCTTCCTCGTTGCCTGCATTTGGGTACAACGCAAGGGGAGTTGCTCGGTTGTTCGACATATGGCGATTGGACATGTCAACTCGAAAACACTGCGCAAATGTCCGATTCATCTTGTTTTTGGTCCGTTGTCGTTGACATGCAAGTCCATGAACCAGCCACATGTGCAGGCGAAAGCGGGGGCGTGATTTTGATGAAGCATATTCGTCCAGTCGCTCAAAGCAGCTCGAATCCATGAACGAATTAGAGAAAAATAGTGCTGAAGATTAAAACAAGAACGGAAAAGAAAATAAAACCGAGAAATCAAACATTAAACAATGCAAATCGCCCCTTATCCAAAAGCAACAATATGCGAATGCTGGTATGCCATCTCTCTTGGTGTTGGTCAAAGACATGATGAGATATGTCTTATTGTCGTTCTTCGTAGATTTCCAGTTAAAACAATTTTAGTGTGCTTTCCGCCGCAAACGCAAGATCGGAACAAATGACACAGAAATGAAAAGAGGATGTTTTCTCGCATGCAAGGCGCCCGCGTCTCAGAAGTTCAGAGCTTTCTTTTTGTGATGGTGTTCTGAGAAGAAAAGAGGAAAAAAAGTACCGAGTCCGTCCAAACAGTGTGCCTGATGGGCTGCCCCAAAATAACGTCTAAAACTTGACTAGATCAGAGAAAAATTTCTTTTGATTCTCTTGGAGTGTCATCGCGTCATCCCTCATCGAATCGTAAGCCAGTAATCGCACATCTGGATCAGGCCTCGTGATATAAGAGTCGTATTCATCTCGCGGCAAAGCAATCTAAACAAGTTCCGTTGTCTTCGTCTCTCATCGATCATGTGCTTTTTTTTTGGTCCAGCATCTACTCCACAATTATCTCCACTCCAGAATTGGTGCGCAATTCATCACTTCCACGCGATTGATGTCCGTTCGATCGGCGAAATCCCGAGCCTTTTTCAGGCATTGGGCCTCTAGGCTGCCTAATGGGCATGCGCTCCTGTGACTGACCGTCAAATCCAAGTCCGATGGATCGGTTACTACCAATGGGACCAGCGCTGGAAGGCTGACTTTCCGGCTGTTCCCAAGAGAACATACCCCTCAATCTCCTGGGGCTCGCATTCGGCCCTCCGATTCCAGTGCCAAGGGACAGGCTGCTCAGACTGTTCACCAAGAGATTATCATCCCGTTGCAAACCAAGGGAGGAGCCAGACGGGGCTGGAGTCAGGGTCGGGGTGTTCGATGCGCCGCTAGTCACACCCTCATAATGTTGTAAACGTGTGCCATTGGATTGCAAGGCTGCTGGAAAACTCGCGGAAGAAGGCACGGGAGAAGGAGTATACGAGCGGAGATCGGCGAACGACTTGGCCGCGCGGAGATTCTGGGTATTTCCGTAGTTGCCAGGCGAATCAAGAACACCGAGGAAGCCGGAAGTCTGTCCACGAAGAGTGCTAAAAGGACCAGGCCCTCCCTCGTTCCTGGCCTCGCTGAAGTCAATGGTAGCTGCGCGGTTCAGTCCACGACGAGCGGTATCGGCTGGCTGAACCGCGGTCGGGATGGAGGACAGAGGCGGACTGACGTTAGTGCCAGGAGCGACTTTGAAGACCTGCACCTGTCGCTGTTCGCCAGTGCCACGAGAAGCATGACCAAGACCCATGTTGTGCGCGAGAGTGTGGACCGTCCGGCGCTGGATAGGGCTGAGAGTCGTCGGGAAGAGCACGGAGTCACGGCTGGGATCTTCCTTGAAAAGAAGGAGCTGGGAGTAATAGGAGAGCGTTGTGCTGTCATTCAGATCGACTTCTACAATCAAAGTGAAATTAGCATAATCGAACGCAACGAAAGCAGCGGAACGCTCAAAACAGATTGTGGAAGAGTCGAATGGCTCGCTCCGACTTACCCAGCTTTTGGCCACGCTGCGAAACCGGAGAAGGAGACGTCGCAGGAATGTGGGACGCGAGGGAAGACATGGAACTCTGAGTCTGAAGCTGAGAGACAGCCATGGGCCTGTGCTGTTCCTCCAGCTGACCGCGACGTTCGCGCTTCTCCCGCTCGATGCGTTCGCGCTCCTGCAGAGGGAGCATCTTCTTGTACTCGACCCGCAACTTCCGACCTTGCAGCTCGAAGTGGTTGAGAACCTCGATGACGGTGGCGGTTTCCTCAGCAGAGGTGAAATTGGCAAAGGCCAAACCCCGGAACACACCATTGTCAAAGTGATAGTTGAACGCATATGGAAGCGGGAGGTTCAGCTCAGTCATCAATTGCACCAACTGCTCCTTCTTGACAGCAAAAGGGATGTTCTTGATCACGATCGCGGTCGGAATCAACTCGTCCTCTCCCTCCGAGGGACCGGTGGCTTCGGAACGCACCGCACCGCTTTGGAGAGGTCCGGGTCCGAGATTCGAAAAGGGACTGGGAATACCAGGCTGCTGGTCAAGCCAGGTCTGTATTCTTGAGTTAGCATAACAGACAAAGACAATATCTCAGGGAATTTCAATTCAGCACATACCGTAGGCAAACCCGCCCGACCAGTGCGCGAGTTGGTCTTCAGACTGGCCGAGGCCGAACGGATGGCTCCCAAAGTCTGAGCGTTGGCAAACCCATTTGGGTTCCAAGTCTGAGAACCTGGAAGATCATAAGCGTAAGATGGATTGTGCAATGACGGATTCAAGCGCTCGAGACGGCCGGTGTCGTAGCGAGCCATTGAATCATCGTACAGATTGACAGGCATTGGGCCGTATGCATCGAATTGTCGCGAGGGCTGACGGTGGAGAGGCTGCTGGTGACGCTGAGAGCCAGGGGAACGCGCAGAAGAATTGTCGTGATACATCTCCTGTGATTGTTGATAACTCATGGCGGCCGAGAAACGAGAATTCCCAACTAGCGACCAACCGTGGAATGTGGGCACTGGAATACCCACCACACAACAGACCCGGTCAATGAGAACCCGATAAGCCTAAACGAAAGTTCTCAGAACATAGGAGCTACCTGGCGCAGGCGTCGTAAGCTGGGAATTAAAACGGTTTGCCGAACAAAAAAGCAGACAACCTGGTCGAGAGTGAATGAGACTTGGATGAGGGGGGTTGATTTTGGCTCCGGGGAAAGCGACAGAAAAAGTTTCCCACCGGCGGAGGCGGTTGATGTCTCTGATTTGAGGAAGAAGAAAATGAGAAAAATAAAGACGTGTATCCGCGATACAACACAAGCGACAAGAAAAAGAGAAAACGCAAGAATTCTCTAGATAAATCGCTCTCACTAAGAATGAAAATAATCAGTCGTCACGCTTGATATCATTAAAGACCAGGCGCTTTCAGGTGTAGATTTTCCTGGGTTTGTCGTATCCTTCCTCGTCCTCCGCGAATTATCCGAAGCAAAGAAGCGACGGTCTCAACGGAGGTCGTCAGGAAACGGAAGATGACACGAGATGAGAAGAGAGAAAGGGAAAGGGAAATCGCCACTACCCGGAACACAGACCACCTTCGCGAAAGCTTGAGACTGGTTGCGGATGTGGTTGTGATGGTGGTGGTAGTGAGGGGGGGGAAGAGAGAGAGAGGGAGGCAGCCACAGTGAGGGACTTGAGGGGGGTGAAATGTGGAAACCTGAGGCAGAAAGATAGGTCACGATCAAGTACTTTACGGTCAGGTACGTATCTTGACCACCGTTCCCAGCCTCATAACCCACCTCAGTGTAAGAAGTGGTAACGGTACTCCGTATGGTAAGAATGATCAGGAATTATTGGTCGCGAGGAAGAAAAGAAAAAGCACGCACCAGGAGAACCGGCAGCCGGCGACCGCTCACTCACAACGAGGAGCAAGTTGAGCAACTAAAGTGAGGTATTCCGTAGTAGTACGGGACTAAGGTAAGTACTAGAGGACCCGGCGATCAACGAATCCACTTCCACGAAACCAAACCGCCAAGGATTGGAGGCAGCTGCTAGCAAGGGCAGGCTAGATTCGATAGATCAAGGCGATTTGTGATGCTTATCAGTTGCGAAGCTGCAGTTTCGACCACAAGTGACAAGCCCAACAATTCCAGCTGTGACTTCAGGATTGCGATTGGTACGACAAGCGACGACGCGCCAGGTCGATGAAATATTGTCCTCTGGTTCAGAAAACTTCAGATTACCGTCGAGTTTTGCGCATGAAATAAAATCGAGTGGAAGACAAAGCCCCTGGTGTGGTTATGTTATAGAGCGGGCGTGGAAAGAGTCCAGACGGATGAGCTGAGCGACGGTATGACTGCTCTAGTCGAAGGTCTCGGAGCTTGCTGGTCAGAAAGGCTTTCTTGGATTGACCAAAGCAACGCAACCTTTGTTGATGAATATGAGCGTCAATGTTGACGGGTTGATGCTGACGGGGAACGGAACGGCAACGGGACGGTCGAGAGACGCGCAGTAGTGGATAATTTGGGTTTGTTTAGCCTGAGAGGAATGGGTATCTGATACTGATTCAAGTCCACTTGCAGGCTCGCAATGATCTTGACTCCAGTGCTTTCTCTACTGTTTGATGCTTGACCCTGCTGTTCAACGTGCTCTTGCTTCTCTCGTAGAGGGGATGCAACACGGGATGCAACACGGAGGAAGAGAATGGAAGGCAAGAGGGTAGATGATTCAACAAAGTATAAGTATGGATCAAATTAGATGGCCTTGAAATTGAGACTCGGGGTCTGTGATAGAGTCAACGAGATGAAGAAGAAAAAGCAATATCGAATGATGACCAACCAGAAGAGAGGAACCAGAACGCTGTACTTATAGGTATTCAGATCATGTAGGTACTAAGACAGGTGCCTTAGCATTCGGCAGCAGATGTCTTTATATTTCGTACTGATTTCGACAACTTTCAAGCCAAGTAGGAGTCTACCTGGTCTATCTGCCTTGGTATTATTGTTTTTTCCTTACGCTCCGTCCCTCCTTTGCCCCTGGACCCTCTTGTGTCTTGGAGCTCATTCTCGTCCGTTATTATTAACAAGCTCTTAGAATGTCCCACTCTATCTATTAATACTAATAAACGAGGAGTGCTATTTACTATCTACATAGTACATATACTCAGTCTAATCATCTAATGGTTTAGTCTGTTCTCAGTATTCTGGTGATCTGATCCGAATTTCTCTTATTCGGATGGTGACTTCTCTGATAAACCCATTGATGATCGATGTCTTCATGAGCGTTCCTTTCCCCCTGTATAGATACCTGTCTCAAATCCGCCAAAGGAGTGTCCCTTTTCTCCTTCCACGACACCCCGCCTCTTCGCGAGTTTCCCCTCCAACAGCACGGGGCAGGAACTGAACTTTGGCAGTCGGGACGCTCTGACTTGACTGTAATCTTGTGCTCCCCTTACCCCCTAATCGGAGCTTTTTCGGCCACTTAACGGTCTCGTTACTTTGTGGAATAAGTATTTATGAACGGCAGACCAACGTTTTGAGACTGAAACAGATTAATTCCCTAAAAACACCAGAGGTACGTACCTCTTTGGGACTTTCGATTCACATGGGGATAGTCGTTTCTAGCTCCCGACTGACAGTTTCTCCCCTGAACCGGTGCCTAGGACTTTGATACTAATGCACTTTTAGAGCCCGAGCTAGATGTCGATGTAGGATCCGCCTCTAAGAGTTGAAATAGCCTGTCTAATATAGACTACTGCTATGCTTCTCCTGGGCGAGTTAGTTGGCCCAAGTTGATCAACACAAGCAGAAACCCACACGAGCTCTTGCTCCTAAGCGGATGATCGAGATCAATAGCTGCCTGATAGGCAGAGCCATGAGAAGTAGTCGATTACTCGATTGGCAAGCATCACCTACGTCCAAATATCGTATTTCCGTTACACTGAGCGTTAAGCCCCTGAGCTCGTTCTGACGGTGGGCGAACACTGACTGCACTACCATTGTAAAAAATAAAGAAAACGCTCATCAATATGGACAATGGAGAATTACGGAGTACACGAGAACTGTCCCGATGAATACTCAAATCAAACAGTCATTTATCTGAGGCACAAGCCTTCTCGAACAATTTCCCTCATCGTTCCCCGTTGACCGTCTGTGTCAAATATCAATAGTACCTGGAATGGGCCCCGTCCGGAGTACCTCTTCCGTCCCCGTAACCCCTATTCTAACCTCGCAATTCTCCATGCAGGAGAAGCTCCAGAAATGATCCATCACCTTTTCAACGAATGATGTCAAAGAAATGTCATCAGCTCCATTCAACCGATACTCGAAGAGGAGAGATGACCTTTTGGGAGGGATCCGCCGTCAATCCCCAATTTCTGGCTATGGGAATGGAATCACACCTTAGACCACGAGCTAGAAGCCGCTAGAGTGTGACCAGAACTCATGGCATAGAGACGGTTAATTTGAACTGGGGCTTTTTAATCCTCTTTAATAGCTTCACTCTGGGAGATTAGTGTTCGACTTCATCCAAATAGCTTGTTCAACACTGTCTAGTATCCTGTTCCACGATCGCTCTTCGCCGTCTATAACTATAAGGTAGGTAACTTCGCAACAAACCTACTACTATGCAGTAGATAGCATGCCTTACAGCTTACAGGCTACCACAGGGCCAGACTCCCGATTCTGTGGCTGATTCCACTCGCCTCCAGCAGTCCCACCTCACCATTCATCACTATTCGTTAGGTGGTGCTCTAGTTAGTCCCGCGGTGTGGCTTCCGGGGGGCAATGCCTTAGATGATCCCGGCGACGGACTCTCCAAGCGCATTCTATGGAATATTCTTAGTCTGTTCGCAGCTGGAGAAAAGTCATGGCCAATTTACTGTATTAATTAATCAAACCATCACACTAAATAACAGTGACTTTACCCGATGAAGGCAGTGAGCCACAGGCACAGCGGTCCTCTATGATCCGGAATCCGCCTATAACAGATTCGGGATATTCGAAATCCAATATGACCATGAGACATGCGTAGGGCGTACGTGTGCAAAATTTGCGTTCCTCTATTTCATCACGCTCATCACTGATGGTAACAGTATCCATCATGCTGTGAAATGAGGGCCAAGGCTTTCTCATTAGTATGTCAGTTGTGTCGACGGTGCAATACCTAGCATTATAATACGGTGTCATGCTGCCATACATGGCATCAGAACCGCACGATCCACTTGGATGTGGCGAGAATATGACAAATCTATCAATTATCACCCCCTAAACGGAGGATGACTATGGAGTATGGACTCGACTCGATGCTAATCACATTTCCGGCAAGGTTGTCAATCCTCCGGGTCCGAGTGGACAGCATCAGATGCATACGGACTGCTATCGTTGATCTCGCATACGACCGTCATCAAATCATCATGACTCTGATACTTATCGCACTGTAAATACGCACAGAGTCAGATTTCTGCCTGGTGCTGCTCAGACATCATCACTTATCAAGAACTGAGGGTTTGAGTTATCGCCGGCAATTGCATGATGCAGGTCAAAAAAGCAAAAAAAGTGATCATTTCACACTCGGAATTGTACACTACCAACTGCCACTAGCACTGCCACTGAGGACCAGGGGCTAACAGAGAAGGAATGATCATCAGGAGCTGCTGCACGTAGAGGTTCATTACTGCATACAGACATGTCATCGATGCGCGATGTCAAATCAGATTGTCCACAGTCGCACTATATCTGATCAGTTATTGATTCGACTCAGAGGGTTGTATTCGGCCCATTCGAGTGTTCGGATCCTGTTCAGTGCTCCCGTCTCATCCGCACCCTGCAATCGATCGATGCAGACGCAAGCAGGAGCAGGGTAGGCAGGCCGCATGATCCCTTGTCGCCACTAGAACGCCACAAGGCGCATCTCCAACTTATCAAAAGAGGAATGATGGACCACAGAAACAGAAATGTAAACGACAGGGCAGCTGACAGTCGCTGCACAAGCTCATTGTGTGATTGTTCTCGCTCTTTTGGGCCTGGGTGCTTGTCTGATGGGCCTTCGCCTTCACTGGATGTCAGAGTGCATGCTCTCTACTCTGCACTCCAAGCACAGTAGTACAGTATTCATATAAACTTATATCCTATCATAAGTACTTAGACCAAGGACATTATGATATCAGATCGTGTTTCTGCGGCATAATCACAGATATTGATATCAGCGGCAATCAGTTGTGATGTGACCTATCAGGATTGACATTCGCTGTGCTTCCTGAGCCAGAGCAGAGCCAGCCCTTGCATTATTACATTCATATGTGTCTCAGGGTCTGGAAGCATCAGATTGTAGTATGATACCGCTCCAGCCAATGGAGTAGTAAGCATCTCAGGCGCTGCATTCGAAACCCAGAGAAACTGACTGTGCAGGTTCCTTGTAAGCCTCGCTCGTGCATTTCGCTTTGCAGCTTGATATCAGCAAGCATTTCAGCAAGAGTCCATTCTCTTTAAGGAAGTGCACATATATATTGACTGGCTTTGCACCTGTCAGCTTAATGGCATCATCTCAAGAGGAATGCAGGAAAGAAGTAACCGATGGTATTTTCTCACATTCTCTTTTGTGGCCCTCAGTTATCATTCTTACGATCCTCCAATATGAACTGCCAAATCGAGTCTTATAATGATTGGACCTTCCATGCCTCTTTGATCGATGCATACTCCTTACTATATTTTCGTTCGAGTTGATCCCAAAGCCTGACTCCATTGTAATCAACCCAACCAGGGACTTGGAAAATTCGACAAAAGTACTCCATAGGTAGGTCCGCTGTGTCTATTCAGCCTTGCAACGACATGGCATACGCCTGTATTCACCAAGCTCAACGAATGTCCAAGTTAAGTCGGTCAAAAGTCCCGTCAAATGTCCTCCGTATGCATGTGTGATGTGGACGGAGTAAGGGGTGGTATCCGTATTCCACAACATTCCCCGATATTTCGCAATGTAGAAAATAAATTCTCTGTTTTTGAGCAAAGAGTCCTAAAAGGATCCATGTTCATCTATAGATACTCTGATATGTGCACTTTTTCCCACAATGACCGCACTGCAGAGCGTTAGAAGTCGGATTGTACATTCTACTCGCAAATCCTGCTTTCTTCGACTTTGGAAATGACCCATAGTCAGTATAAATAACGTCACTTAATCATTGCTTCTCCTGTAAGAGACTACAGCGGCCTGTTGAAGGCCGAAGGTGTAGACAGGTACCTGCTAGGAATATCACACAACCCGAATCATCAGAACAGTATGAAGAGCATCATGTCATCAATCAACAACCACGTGGATCATCAAAAATTCGGGCCAAAACCCCTGGAATATAGCTCGTCTCTGGTCATCTACTTGTCTCCATCATGGAGGTAGTCACTAAAAAGTCCTCACAGCCAAGCAAGACCGATTAATCCCACAACAGCCGCCACGGACGCAGCTTTTGGGACTGCAGAGGCAGCCACCGCATTGTTGGTCGCTTGAGCGTTGCTGCCGGTGTTGGTGTTGCTGGACGACTGCGAGTTACCTGTGGTACTGGTGGATCCAGTTGAGCTGCTGCCACTGCTGCTCTGAGTAGTGCTGGCGCTGTTCGTCGCAGTTGTGCGGGTAGTACCCGTAGCAGTGCTCAGGATGGAGGTTGCAGCAGCCGCGTTATAAGTCGTGGTGGACAAGGAGCAGGAGGTGAGGATATCATATGCATCTGTATGAGATATGTATCAGTTTCTATGCACGGTTTGGGAGAGATTGATGGCATGCAGACTCAACCATACCGTTGTCATGGATCTCGTCGCGGTCATCATCATGGTCATTGTTATTGCGAATGTCACTTCTGTACTGAGCGATGCATGCCTCGCAGAGGGGAACCAGAGTAGATGCCTGATTCCAGTCGCAGATGCACATCATCTCGGCTCTATCGTTGTCGCGATGCATGTTATCGCATTTCTGTGCGATGCCCACCACGGGACCGCAGACGTCCCAGCAGCGATTAGGGACGTCGTCACGTTCGAGCTCGGCTGCGAGAGAGATGTTACTCGCGAGCATGAGGCCGGAAAGAGCAAGGAACTGCAAGGGGCGCATTGTTGCTGGATTCGAGTTGTAGGGATGACTGGGACTGATGGGATTGACAGTAGGATTCTATATGTTTCTTGTGTTTGAAGATGTAGATTCTCCAGCGGCTTTCCGTGCGGTTATATACTGATGCTGTCAATCACTTCTTGGCCTGTCTCCCTTGATCGCCAGACCCCGGGACCAACGAGAATATCGCCCAGAGTCCATAACCCACGGCTGTCTGCCGAGACATTCGAAATAGAACGGGTGCAATGGATAATGTGCTTCAACGGTCAGCTGCGAAAGAACAAACGCGTCGCTAAGCCTCTCCAGACTCCATGTGCCAAGCATCATATCTGAGGAATGACCTTGAAGATTGACACAGGATATCCCCCTTCCCAGGCATCGGGAAGAAGCTGCCTGGAATCCTTGATGATCCATTGATCGGGTTTTATGTCTGCCAAGAGCATGTTCATCGCTACCAGACGGGTAAGGCGGGGACTGCCGCCATTCATGGCTTTCACCGCTGCAGATGAACCCTGGAAATAGTTGATGACCTGGTTTGTGATTGATCCAGAGAAATTGGAGAAGTTGTACAGAGTGGGGCGATATTGTGGCAGCGTCTGCCATCATCAGTAATGGGAGCTCTAGAGAACCCAACAGTGCTGTCTTGAATTCAATGGAGATGATCGTTGCAATGGATACCATAGTTGGAAAATGCTCCCAAGTCAGTGGTCTTGGCTCCTGCAATCCTAAACCAGCGGAATGGATAATCTCTCGATGTTTAAGGTGCAATTATGGGATGTGTTATGCTCATGATGCCATTCCTAGATAGCTGTCCTGTTTCAAGGAGAAGTTATTGCATTGGATATCTCTGTAAAGGCACCGATAGAAGAAGGCATAGAAGATCCAGCGACAGCCATGCATTGAATGAGAATTCAGATTTACAATGATCACTACCTACATTATGGCTCCTCCTGTACAGGATTAGCAGCCCAATGTCCAGGGTCGTCAAATCAATGCAGAGCCGGAAAACTGGGGTACTGCACAGCCTTTCCGCTATATATAGATTGGTCTCCTGTGCGGTTATCTTGACGATACAGTTATGACTGCCCGTTACCTCTCTAGAGGGGGGGAAAAAAAATCTGCCTATTTGGAAGGAGACTTCTTTGGCGAAATTCCTAAAGATAGCCGTCAAGCGATGTTCTGATATCATAGATGTAAAATCAACGCATCGGGGCTGATTCTACCGGACAAACGGCAGGGAAGTCGGCAGACTCAGCAATCTCATACGGAAATAAGTGTCCGCTGTCGTCAAGCATGAGAATGTATGCTCCGTAGCATGGCTTGATATCTTGGACCAAATGATCGCTGAATATGTCTGTATATCAGATGCCGGATTTCTCCCCATTATCTTATCAAGTTCTGATATCTTTGAATTTAATCAGATAACCCATTCCAAAGAAACTTAAGAGCGGCATCTAACTATGGCTCTATGCCCAACAAGACTTAGATCATGATGAGGTCAAGTATGTTGATTGCATGATTGGCCCGGAACCAACAACCCCTCCGTAACTCGAACCACCGTACCCTACCCTGACTTGGTCCTCGGACTATCGATCGAAAGCACCTCAAAATCTGGAAGATCATTGACAATAAGGCTTCGGAGCGACTTCGGTCCTAAATCCGTGCGTATCATTGTGAATGTTCTCAGGTTTTCATGGCGCGATCTGCCATCGGTAAGATGTCCTGGGATAAACATCTCCTGCGTTCAGTGCAAGATGCACCACCTGTTCATCTTCCGCTCTTCCTATACGGCACAGCATGGAAGAAAGACCGGACGGCAGATCTGGTGTACCAAGCACTGAACGCAGGATTCAGAGCGGTAGATACGGCTGCTCAGCCAAAGCATTACCGGGAGGACTTGGTAGGAGAAGGTATTCGCAGGGCAATTCATGATGGACTACTTCGACGGGAAGAATTATACGTGAGTTGAAGCCTGACTATGATGTGTCTTGACACTTGCTAAAGTAAGAATAGATTCAGACAAAATTCACGTCCGTCAATGGGCAGGACCTCAGTAGAATGCCCTATGATCCCAGAACTTCAGTGACAGAACAGGTTCATGCCTCGGTCAAGTCATCTCTTCACAATCTTCGCGCGTCAGATGCGTCGTCGAGTGCTGAAGATGCTTATATTGATACGCTTGTTCTTCACTCGCCCCTGCCCACAATGGTTGAGACTATGGAGGCCTGGCTGACTCTTGAAACATACGTGCCTCGTCGCATCCGCAACCTGGGTATATCAAACTGTACCTTACCAATCCTGAAGGAACTTTATGCCCGGGCGACAGTTAAACCCGCGGTTGTCCAGAATCGCTTCTATCCCGATACGCGATTTGACGTCCCAGTGCGCGCCTTTTGTCGCGAACACAACATCATTTACCAAAGCTTTTGGACTCTGACGGCCAATCCGGAACTAATTCGATCAGATCCAGTTCAGTCATTAGCGAGCCAGGCCGTGATCAGTCCTGCAGCCGCATTCTACTGTCTTGTCCTGGGCCTGGGTAACACAACTGTCCTGAACGGTACGACCAACAGGACTCGGATGGATGCGGATTTGGCTGCTGTTCAGAAGGTCGAGCAATTCAGCAAGGACAGTCCCGATTCGTGGCAGATGATACTGGAGCATTTCAAGAGACTTATAGGAGACGATGTGACACTGTAAGGAAGAAGTAGTTCATCTATCTCGCTGTATGAGTCGGACATTCCAGAGGATGTATCAGAATTTGCTCCCTCTGGATTATCCCTTGCAAGGGGATTGCAAATACGCAGAGGCAACGTGGAAATCAATGGAAATCAATGGAAGCATCTAGAACCGCAGATCGAGTCAAAAAGGCAGAGCAAGGTAGAGGAGAATGAGAAAAAAGGTTAGAAAATGGGCCTCAAATCTTGGATCAAAGATATGCCCAAGGCCCGAAATAGTAAAGAGGGCGACACGGTTATAAGTTAGCGTGTGATGATTGGTCCGTCGCTGAATTGAAGTGGGCTGGCACTTCGGGCGGTTTGGTAGAATGATACTATGAAACAGAATGAGTATAGCAATTCGCGGACAACTTTCTGTATTTAGATCTCGACTCGCTTTCAACAACGCATGTCCTACAATGACAGAAGCTCAGCAGCCTGGAAGATGCTACATACCGACCTACAGGATCGATTCCTGCGTGTTGAAGACCCTCCGTCCAGATAACTTCGGGTTTCAAATGTGAAAGCGGGCTAGCGGCACGTGCTTTGGGCACTAGAGCGCTGACTCATTACAGGAACCAATCAACAGGCGACTTTGGACAGTCACAACAGGATTGACCTCATCCATCCGCCGCCAAGCCATCTCGACAAGAGGGATTTGCCAGTTCGTCGGCCCTCTTATGCTCTGTTGTTCTTCTTGCTGAGCATTCTGAGTCGGCCTGGAAGCTTTTTCCCTCAACGAACAGCCTTTTATCATCCTCACTTTGGTTGTACATTGTCATCGTGTACGTCCTTCCCGTTAGTTTTTTCGATCCACAGCCCGTCAGACATTGGCTCCTCTTTTAACACCCGCCTCGCAGACTTCGACCGCTAGACGGAATTGGATGCAGTTGCAATAGGTTCACCCATCCCACCCTCATTCTGAATCGTTGCGGAACTGTCATCCGGTTCTTCCTGTCTATTGTCCCTCGTTACTTTCAAATCTGCGATAAGCGTCTGTCGCGTCTGTCGCGTCTCCGCCATCGTCAGCAACGCCGCACTCATCCTGCTGTCAGGTGTTCCTTGGTTCCCTCTGGGCGATAGCCAAACGACATTTACGATCGGGCTTCTGTTGCCATTAGCCTCACAGCCTGTGCCACTGCCCCATTTCCTTCCACACTCCCGGCTACAAGTCACTCGAGCACTGGACAAACCTTCAAAGCGATTCACGCTCCCGCGTCAAAACTTATAAATCTTCAGCGTCGCCCGTGGCCTGATTCCAACCAAAGAATACCGCAATAGTTGTTCGAGCGATTACTTTCCGACCGAGCAGAGGTCATCAAGTCTGTCGCCTGTTATGAGTTCTCAAGGCGTAACTCGCAAAAGACCTGCTCCTGGCACATCCCCTGCTGTTCATCCGCAACTGGGCCCAATCTCGAACTACCCCGCGGCGAATCCTGGCGCTCAGCTATCGAATGATCAGTTTTTGCAATGGGGTCAGAACCCTCCCAATGTCATAACACCACCCTACACTGACGCCAACTCTTACAACGTCGCACCTTATACGACAAATCCAGAGGTTCCGGGAGTCACGGTCACCGCGTCTAACCAGCTTGCTCGCCGACAGCTATCGAATCAGCTAGTCAATAGGGGTCGCGGATATGAACAAACGCCGTCTGCTTACTCCGATCACAGCAGTGGTGCTGGAGAACCTGGGGGATGGGGAGAAAGCCTGGAGGAACTCTATCGGCGGGCATTGGTCGCAAAGAGGGAGGCGCAGGCAAAGAGAAAACAGATACCCCCGTTCGTACAAAAGTTGAGCAGGTATGCTACTGCGTCGGCTTAGACTGAGATGGGCTTGGTCAAACGAGATGCTAACCGCTATCATTTTAGTTTTCTCGACGAGTCGAAGAATACCGATCTTATACGATGGTCTGACGATGGAAACTCCTTCATTGTGTTAGACGAAGACGAGTTCGCCAAAACTTTGATTCCCGAACTCTTCAAGCACAATAACTATGCTTCTTTTGTTCGCCAACTGAACATGTATGGGTTCCATAAGAAGGTGGGTCTGTCCGACAATTCGATGCGAGCCAGCGAGCGGAAGAACAAGAGTCCTAGCGAATATGCGAATCCCTACTTCAAACGCGGCCATCCAGATCTGCTGTGGTTGATCCAAAAGCCCAAGAACACGGCAGGGCAAGGCAGCAAGTCAGGGAAGGCGAACGTGCGAGTGAAGACGGAGGAGGTGGACGAGAACGAGAATGAGGACTATGGTGAAGATGGTGCGTCCCGGGATGATCGTAACCGCAGTCGCCAACTATCTCTAGTCCCCGGAAGCATGATGCCCAAGGACCAACTTGCGGGCGTCTATCGGGAATTGCAAGCTATTCGACAGCAGCAGCAAATCATTTCCAGCACCATCAGCAAACTGAGGAGAGAGCACGAACAACTCTATGCGCAGGCTGCTAATTTCCAGGAACAGCATAATCGCCATGAGAATTCCATCAATGCAATCCTCACTTTCTTGGCCACTGTGTATAATCGCAGCCTCCAGGGACAGGACGGAACGCAGAACCTTGCCAATTCTTTTGCGGGTGTCATCTCACAGGATCAAGGTAACGTGGTCGACGTGGGCAATGACTTTTCACTGAGCGCGCTAGGTGCGGCCAATATCAATAGCCCAAATGCGCAACGGTCGATGAAGAAACCGCCGTTGTTGCTGAAGGCTCCTCCGACGACTGAGCGTCATGGTCGTGCCACAACGCTCTCCCCTGCAACTAGCACATATGATTGTTCACAGTCTCGAAACCATAGCCGACAATCCAGCACTGCTCAGCCTGGCCACGTCGAGGAGGTCTTCGAAACGAGCCCTAGGCAGAAGGATGCCACAAATTCACAGAACCAGCAATATCCCCAGCGCGACATAATGTCCGTCATTCAAAATTCGAATGCGCAGAATGGTATTCCCACGACTTTTGCTGAATTTCCCAACGTGCTCTCATCCCTCGAGACTTCTGGCGGTAATTCTCCACTCACCCCGAATCAACGCGCAGATATGCTCCGACTCATGGCCAACGAAACTCATACGGATCCAAATATTCCAGTGCCTGCAAACAATGCTTTGATGACACCGACGCCTCCACCCATGCCGCATAATTATAACGGCCGTCTTGCAAATACTCGCGCCGAGATAGACAACTTGATGAAGATGCAAGCCGAACAAGATCGTTCTGTACAGAATTTAACCAATCTCTTACAACCGCTCAGTCCCACCGGGACCATCCCGGGGCTTGGAGGAGGAGAAAATGGAAGCGTACCCCCACCCCCGCTTGATCTTGACCAAATCTTCAATAACGACTATTTCACCGACATTGGAGACCTTGAGCACAATAAGCATAACTTAGATTTTGGTGATACAACAAGCTCAGTCCCCGCGCACGCACCAGTCGAGCCACCCGTCAGTACGGGCGCGGAAGACATCAAGGATGGAAGCGACCTGTTCGATTTCGACCAAATTCCCCCCGAGGGCGATCTTTTCGACACATCGACCGGGCAACAGCAGAGCCCCGCTTTCTTCAATGGATATGACGGTGCTGGCTATCATGCTGGCGCCGGGACAAACTCGCAGACTCCCTTGGGCCACAAGAATCACAACACGGATTCAGGCCGGATCGTCGAAACTCTCACCGACAGTGAATCAACTAGTCCCAGCGCTACCGTGGACGAGGTATACAATGGCCCGGGCAGGCTCAATGAATCTCAGGGAGGTAAGGGAAATGGCAGCAATGTGAAACGACGCAGGAAGGCTTGATGTTGCATGACATCTACTAACTTGGCTTCGAGTCAATGAAAAAGCAAGGAAGTGATGCTCTGAGCCGGAAAGACACAATAGAAACCCAAAAGGTCAGCAACGAGAAATCGCTAAGGCGTGGAATATTCGGCGGGCAATCTGAACTTTACGAATGCAAGTCATACACCTCATGACACCGGCTTCAACTTAAGTCACCCTCTCCCATTTACCGAGTTAGCAAAGTAGCAGCAACAAAATACTTTGCGGTCGATAACGGTACATAATCACGACTTTAATTTCATTTCATTTCATCTTCAACTCCTTCCATTCTACCAGTGTGAGCAAATGTTCTGGTCAAGATCATGGTGGATTCTTGTCGCTAGATGATTCAGCAGGGGTGTTCTCTCAGCGAGTCCATCTTAGGAAACGGAACGATGGGCCTTGGTGCTGGGGAGCGATCTTTTATGTCTTGTGATGTACGGCTGGTTTCATGATTCAAGTACATAATCAACATTTCAAACACGTCGAATACGCTGTTGTTTGTGTATATGCAAGCCTCGGAAAATCTGTATATGTCAGAGGGCTGGCATTTCTAGGGCCGCCTCACTGAGCTAGTAGATGACCCTTCTTAAAGGATCTTTGATGAGTGATAGGATGACCTATTGCATGTCTCGAGTTGGTCGAATATGCTCGCGCAGCCACACAGTGTGACGAGGGTAAAGCTCCCTGCCAGCGGGGTCTGTCTTAGACGACGAGTTGATTGTCCAGGCTATATATAGATGGTTGTGCAATGTGCTGGTCTGCAAGCTGGGCGTAGTTGTTCTTCACGAGCAAGTGGCTTTCGCAGCTTTCTTAGGCCTTGGGCCATGTAATCCTGATCATCTCTATGTTTTCAAGGTTTAGTTTGAGCTCCTTGTCTGACATGGGTAGTGCTAATAACCTGGGGTGTATGAAAGTGCAGAGATACTCAGAAATCATGCTGAATGACGGCTCTACGAGAATCTATAACTTGTGGCACTCATCAAGGTAATGGCTGATGCTGAGGTATAATTCCAATTCCATTTGACATATCATGACATCAAGGCTTCTCCCTTCTCCTTCGATCCCACTCTTGATCGCCAACGCGCTCGCGCTTACGATCGCGCTCACGATCGCGCTCAAGGCCGCGCCGCCTCCCACCCGAGAACTCCTTCTCGCGCTCCCGCGGATCGATAACAACAAGGGAGTCAAGGTCCTCCGGATGCTCGCGTTTCCAGCGCAGATCCTTGCCGAGCATGTCCTTCCCGAAGCGGAGTTCGTGCGTCAACCAGCCCCGGTCGTCATCGGCGGCGGCCGTCTCTGCGGCGGCTGTGTCATCCCATGATTTGCACGACTGGCAGTTGGCGATGAAGTGGAGGTCGCAGAGTTGGGCCTCTTCGTCTTCCGGTTCGTTGGTGGCTTGTTCGGAGGGGTGTTTCGTGGTGTCTGAGGCGGAGGTCTTCTCGTGCGAGGCGGACTTCGCGTCTGCGCTTTCGAGCTTCGCTCTGAAGGCGTTGAACATCCGCAAAGCTTCGTCTTCGGCGGCGCTGCTGAAGCCTGTTACGCCGTTGGTGCTGCTGCCGCGGCCGGCGCCGTTGACGGCCCCTGGGGGTGGGCGTTTGCGTCCGCGGATGGCGGTCTCGGGGATCATGGCCTCCAGAGCGGACTTCTTGCGGCCGGTGTCTGCCGCGCCTGTGGCGACGGTGCGCCGCATCGAGGCCTTAAGGCTCTCGATCTCTGCCTTCGTCCGTGATAGTATCGACTGTCTTGCTGGAGGCGATTGGGGCGGCGAGCGGGCGGGGCTTTCAGGGTCAGGGAGGGGAAGCTGTCTCAAGGGGTCTGGAGACTTGGGACGAGATTTGCGCTCGGCGGAGGGGCTTCGTTTCGGGGAGGGCGACCGAGCGCGCTTCCGTGGCTGCTTCTCCGTCCCTTGTGATGTCTTCTTCGGTGCTTCGTCGATCGTCGAGATCCCGGCGTCGACCACCAGAGTCGGGTTGAATTTGGGCTTCGAGGGCCGAACAGGGACATCTTCGTCCCCTTCGTCGCCGCCAAAACTCAACAGCGTCTTGCCCCCTTTAGCCTTCTTCTTCTTCTTCGCCGCGGGTTTCTCCCCCGCCGTCGACGGCGCAGTAGCGATCGTCTCCCGCTTCTTCAGCTTTCCAGCAAACGGCCCCAGCTCCCCAACCTCGCACGAAACCACCTTCACAGGATAAACAGGCCGCTCCGTCCCCTCCACGCGCTCCGCCTCCGCAATCTTCAGCACATTGTAGATACTATCACCCTCGACGCGCCCAAACAGCGTACACTGCCCATTCAGCTCCCGCTCCGTGTTCGCCAGCGTGATGAAGAACTGGCTCCCATAGGTCCCGTCCTCGCTTTTCGCCATCCCCACCAGCCCGCGCCGGTTGAAGCGCAATCGGCTATGTAGCTCATCCGGCAGCACGACCTTCTCGTTCGGATCGCGCGCTTCCGGGTCGTATTCGAATTCGGGGTACTCGTAGATGGAGGTTCCGCCTGAGCCTGTGCCGGTGGGATCGCCGCCCTGGACGATGAAGTCCGGGACAATGCGGTGGAAGATCGTGCCGGCGTAGTAGTTGTCTAGGCAGTGTTGGAGGAAGTTCTTGCACGTGAGGGGGGTTTGGTTGGCGAAGAGGGCGATGTGGATGGGGCCGAAGGTGGTGTTGAGGGTGGCGGATGCGGTGGGCGGGGGCTCGGTGGTGTAATGTGCTGACATGTTGAATTTCTAAGGATAAATATAGGAGGTCTGTCGGGCCAGTGCAGTGCTTTCTGTGATCTCAGCTCTGCCAGTCGGAGGCCGAGCGGATTGAGCTCTACAGCTGTAACAGCTCCAGATGGAATAAAATTTCAGGCCCAATCAAGGTTTGTGAAGTCAGAGCCTGCGAGTCAATGCATAGACTTGTAAAGCATAATCAGACTGGCCCTGGAGTTTGGGGAGGGAGAGCGTAGGTTAGTGGTTGATGCTCGGAGATGAATTTGCGGGAAGTTGGAGCTTCTTTGGGGAAGATTGGAGGGTCACGTCATGTTGCCAGGCGCATGTTTATCCTATGGGTATCTACATCAACAACTCCAGGAAAATTATTTCGTATGGCAGTTGAGATATAAAGAACCTGAACGGCTTTAATCTTCAGTTGTCTTCAGGTAGTTTAAGTTTCTTGCTTTGATACCTAGTATGTTGGCTACTTACACGACATCAACGCATACTTTCGTCTCCTCCTGTTTGTTGATACTCGTTTCTACTTTCTAGTAGCGGAAAATAAACTACGGAGGCTAAGTCCCATGCATCGTCTTATAAGACTGGTTCTGACTGCTGGAGTGTTCATGGCACCAGGACCTTCATCGATGCATTGCGAAGATTTCATTAGGAGAGAGGAAGCATTCATACTGCATAGAATCGTGACATTCGCCTTGCATATCAGATATCATCATCATAGGCGATCTCTAGGTATGTATGTTCAATTAAATCAGTTGATCTCAAACAAAGGGTCCCATACATTGCCGACTGGGTCAAATAATCCATATACATCACTATAACACTGCCCCATGTCAGGGCAACTAGATATCATCAGTCCACATCTTTGAGGATCAGAGGACGAAAACTTACTATACAGGCTCCTGGCCGAATATGATATGCCACATATACTCCATAACCCTTCCGCTGGTATCATCATCCCACGGTGTCTCCATGACCCACCGATGATACCGAAGATAATCACTCAGTGGACGGTCAAGAATCTGTTTCCTCGACACCGCAAACTGAGCGCAACAAGGAACCGCAACGACCTCGGGAACTTTCGTCCCGTTGAAAAAGTAACGCCAAGCGTCTGGAAACGCATGCTCCGCATGTCGGCCTTCGTCTCGAGGCTCACGAAACGGCTGCACTTCATCCGGACAGCCGGGGTACCAGTCGCAGCGCAAATTGACGTAACCGTTGCGCTGGACAAGGCCGACGTTCAGCATGCGGACCGTCTTCACGTTGCTGTGATCAAAGAACTCGGTGTGCCATCCCTTGATACCGTCGCGGTGGCTGTGGAGGAAGATGATGGTTTCGGGGAGTTTGTGGTAGTGGTCAATGATGTACTGTAGGTACACGTTGGCCTCTCGGCCTTTATTCTTCTTCACTCGGAGCGGCGCGTGTGGATCATCCACGGTGTAGATCGCACGCTGCCATCTGTCCGTTGATCGAGCATCAGCTGGCCATACATAACCCCCCTGAGCAGGTACAGACATATCCAGCAAGTGACTTACTCGGGCAGATCCTCAGCGACCCAACTCGTGTCTTCGCTTTTCAATCTTCCCATCACAATCACTCCGTCCCGACGAAACTTCTCGTCAACCATCCATTGAGCCGAGGCGGGCGTTTGCACAGGCACAAGATCAGTGATAGCCGGTCGCCTAGCCCGCGCGACAGACTTAGTCGGCTGGATCTCATCTCCATCGCCAACCTCCTGAGCTCGCACCGGATCACCCTTCGACTCATCCCGGTTCGCCGACAAAGGGTGATTGCCAGATTGCGCGCGCTGGCCCTGTATCGAGCTAAAGCGACAACCCAACGCAAAGACGGCGATGAGGAGTAAAATCGCCGCGCACAGGCGAACGTTGGGTTTCATGGCTTGACGCGTCATCACACTCCCGCAGAGCCAGCTCTGCTATCGGTGCATTCGATGTGAACCTACGAGTGGAGGGAGTTCATCACAGGTAGCTGGATGGAAGGACATTAAAAGTCGTGATCGCTATTGGAAAAAGCGATCTGAGGGATAAGTAGGACTATAGCCGCAAGTCCACGCACGACATCCTACTCCTACCCCTACTCCTCCCAGCGGACTAGCAGACGGCCGCATCAGCGACCCACGAGTGTAGATGTCATGGACTCCTGAGCGATCATCATAGCCCTACCCATTCTACCCCTAGTCCTGCGCTCATGGTTCGAGGCAGGGGCATCGCCGGTTCGAGCCAGCGAAACGGCAAAGACTCACAGAGTCAGTCCAGCGTGAGCATCTTTTATTTTTTGTGGTGGGGGTGGTTTTCGCTGGCAAGCGATAATCTTAATGGCAAGGCCGCCAGATGCAACGCTGTGGGTTGAATCTGGATGTGACTATTTGCCGACTGGCTGCGGACGATGTGGATCCTGGTGAGGAGCTCGTGCCGTGGTTGGTGACCGTCGTCAATCATGGGTAAGTGACATACGTCAGCAGTTCGAGGTATAGTGGTTTAGGGCGAGATCACCTCGAAATCAAAGGAGACGAGGCATGGTAACTTGGTGAGGAGGCAGGTGTAGAGTGTAGACAAGGTCGGAGAGCGCATGGCTGTCGGTGGGAATCTCATTGGGGAGATGGTGGGAGAGTCGACGTGGAGGATTAGTTGATAGTCGCTAGACTCTAGTAGTGATCAAATAAATCCCAGATCAATAGAGAGGCACAGTATCTATCTAGATAGATAGTTGATAATAGATACCAGTATCTCAGAGGATTTCAGAATAGTATCAGTGTTTAGTGATGATCATCAACCATGCTGCGCAAAAGTAGAAAAGGCCTAGGGGCATTGTAGTAATAACACAGCGTTAGCTTGGCAATATCTTATTTATTTAACCTCCTCATGGTTGAATTGATATGGGATAGATGCTTGATTAAGCTATTCCAGATTTTGCTTAACCTTAGGGTCCCAATGTGTGCTGGGACAAAATGATCGACTTTGCCTTTGCAACTATCAATCCTTTCTTTTTAGGCGTAAACATTCATTCCAACTCACTCCCATTCATTGATATCATATACGCATCTCTCATTGAACATATCTTAGTTGCTAGTACCCTTGCAATTGATCATGAGTCTCCACGTTGGTGAAGCCATTCAGACCCTCCCTTCATTTTCCATACTAATCAACATCAAAAGCGGATGCATCGCCTCAAGCCTTCTTAGACCCCTCAACAGTGGTGGTCTCAACCTCAGACACAGCATTCCGCTTCTTGGTAATTCTGAATCCACCGAAAAGCAGGAAGATGGCTTCCAGACCCAGGATCACCGCTAGAGTCACCATGGCACCGATCACACCGGCGACAGGTCGCGACACACCACCCTTGGAGGAGTTCGAGCCCGCAGAGGAAGAGTCGGATCCAGAAGAAGAGACAGCGTAAGCGGCACACGCGCCGCCCGTGTTACCGCACGCCTTGCACCACTGCTCGTCGTCCGTGATGGCAATCTTCTCGGTCAGCGTCACAAAGTCAGACCAGGGGATAGTGGCGCTCGACTGGCCGTACAAGGGGTATTCAGCCGGGGTGGACGAGCTGCTGATGGTGCCGTTGTGGAAGATGAAGCGCACGCTGATCTCGGAGGCGGTGGGGAACTCGTCCGAGGTGGAGTTGGTGATCAGCTCCCAGGCCATGGAGGAGGCGTAGTCCGGGATGCCAGTGAAGTTGACCGTTGCGGCGGGCAGCTGCGCCAGGCCGAAGTACGAGAGGAAGGTGCCGTACGAGCCGAACTGGATGTTCAGCTTGGACTTGCCCTTGGAGGTGATGGTCTTGTTGAGACCCTGGAGCATCTCGCCGGCGAGGGTGGAGCCTGCGACGGCGCGGATAGTCTCGGAGGCGTTGTAGGCCAGGTTGTACTGCTCGATGTTGGCGAGCAGGAACAACTTCTCGCGGATCTCCTCGGAGGGGTAGTCACTGCTCGAGTTGTGGATCGAGGCGACGTTCAGGAAGTCCCAGATGGTGTAGGCGGACTTGAAGCTCATTTTGGAGTCGGTGAAGGTGTCGTTCAGGAACGGTGAGAGCGACTTGTAAAAGTCGCTGGTGGAGGCGAGCAGATCCTCGTACAGCGCTGAGCTGTAGTAGTTGTTGCTGCTGACCTCGGCGTTTTGGCACTCGGTCGCATCCTGCAGCCAGGTGTTGCTCTCGCTGTTGGTACCGGTCTCGATGAGCTCCAGAGGGATCAACTGGTAGCCGTCCAAGGGCGCTTCAACTGTCGTGCCGTTCCCCAGTGTTTGGCTGGCCACGGATCCGACGGGAGGATAGACCCCCTGCAGGAAACCAGTGGCCGAATTCTGAAGCACGTTGTCCGAGGGCGCCGAAGCACCGATCTGGTTGAGATTGACAATTTCCTCGCTGATACCCTGAATGTAATGCGAGGAATTGGAGTTGATGTAGCGGTCATGGTAGTAGCTACCAGTGAGGAACACTTCCTTGTAACCCAGGTCGGTGAGTTGAGTGTTGCCCAGAACCTTGGGCGTCCGATCACCATGACGAGCGAAGATATAAGCTCCAAGAACCTTTTCTGCAGATGCGAGGGGCATGGCCACGAGAGCCAGCAGGACGCTGGTGGGTTGCATCGAAGTCCGCATGGTGAGGAGGCTGCTCAGCAGGTTGACTTATTTAGGGCAGTAGAAGGGAACGAGTTTGGTGACCCTTGTAGTGGGTATCGCGAGTTACTTATAAATTTTGTTGTAGACAATTGGAGGACAACCCGCGGAGTCATGCCGTTGACTGTTATCATGATGACCTCGTTGGAGTCAATTCAAGCGGGGACCAGACTACCACACTGAGGGGTATCCGGGAGCTTGTCTGGATAGTTGGTTCATAAAACTTGTCTAGTAATACTACTGCTGCATCTGACCAGTAGCAGCTGTGAAGGAAATTTGCAGAGCTACCATGCAGGGCGTACTGCTCCAATTCCGAATCACGCATATTGCACCAAAGAAGAGGAGAAATTTTTAGCTAATACCACCACCTATCAAAGAAGATAACAACAATCAGTGGGGGGGGGAGCGATGCCCTGTTCCCGTATCCTTGCGACCGTCGATCTTGGCTTGGAAGTGGAAGTTCTATCTTAGACTCGAGAAACGACGAATAATGGAAAAGAAGGAAAGAAGGAATTGGATCACTCAGAGACGCGAGAAATCCATCGTAGTTCTGCTATCGGGGAAGTCCGCGGACATCTCATCTTGGGCTCTGGCGCTGGATAACAAAGGCGGGGCAGGGAATCTCCATGTTTTTCCTCGGCGCTGCCTCAAGTCGCATGCTCTGCAAAAGAGATGTCTACAAATGGATAAGGTCCAAAAGATTGATCAAAGAGTTGCTTCAAAGTGCGTAGAGGCTCTCTGCAGATGTCTTCTGTTTGAGTTGCACAATAAGTTACTATATTGAAGCTTCATCAAAAGCCAGAAAGCAACAAGCACCCCACTTTACTTCATAGACACTCCATAGGACCCTGCTTGCCCTGAGGTCCTTTGCTCACTTTTTAGTTTAAAGCAAAAGTGGGGTTCCCATTCAATCATTTTTCCTGACAGTTCCTCGAACGACTTGGAGATACTATGCATTACGAATTAATCTCAGTGGATGTTTTCTCCTAGGTCTCTACAGCAAATGGTCAAATTGCAATGAAGGTGAAGCGTGATCTTCAGCGACAGGCGTCCTAAAAGAGGAGACTCCATGTTGATCCATCTTTCTCAGCATGAGATTGCGCATTCTGAATTGTATAGAGTATCGAAGTACGGAGTATGCTGTGTGGGTATATTGTGAGGTGAGCGCCCAAATAAGCTTTGGGTAGCCCGGAATCTTGAACTATCTACTCTGTGGACCGTCTATTCCAATATCAGGAATCGTGCCTCTCGTTCCTTGACTTCCGTTGCCCGGAAATACCGGCTATGCACCATCAAATGTCTCCAATACTATGTCGGGCTGGCGTACTCCGTACGTCGGGGACCTGTTTTGTGAGCGGTGCATTGTCGAAGCTGACCCGCTTCTGGATTGCCAGAGCACAAAGCCATTGGCTCTTTGATCGACAGTGTTTCCCCAGGAACCATTCAAGATGCTTTATCCTTCTCTAACAACGTCAAATGCCTGAATCACCGAGCTTTTGCGTCCATCAACTCGCACCCATTTCGTATCACGCCCACCATTCCACCGGTCTGCATGGTCTCTGATCCACCGGCCGAAAGCCGGAATTCAATATCTGCAAGACCTTCTAGCCAAGTGATTCTTGTCTGAGGCGGCACTTCCAGTTGTTGCAGTTGTTCCGCTAAAGCTGAAAGTATGTCGGCCAAGGCGAGACCCTTGTTGGCCTTTAGTGTGTTGACAGTATTCAGACAGGATGTGACATCGCTGGTTGAAAGAAGTGTAGTCATGATTTCCTGGATATCGGATGGATGTGGTGCAGCAATGCACTCGTAAATCGTTTCGTTCGTGATAATCTCGGGTTCGGATTGAGGTTCGTCCTTCATTGCATTTTTCATCGGCAGTGGTTTGCCTGGGCCATCACGGTCAGTACCCAAGTTCTGCTTTAAAAGATAGTAAAATCCTTACTGCTCGCATGGCAAGCCTGAAGCACGTTCAGTGCACGACGCATGTCACCCTTGCTCAACCTCACTAAACTACTCACAGCTTCTGGCTGGATATGGACCTGCTCCTTTTCGATCACCTGATCTACTAGCGACCGGATGTCCTGCTCTTTCAAGGGGCTGAAGCGGAAGCGAGTGCACCGTGAAAGCAGAGCCGGTGACAGTTTGTGTGTGTAGTTGGCGATAATACAGAATCTCGTATTCGCCGTATATCGCTCCATGATCCGTCGCAAAGCCATCTGAGCGGTCGACGTCATCGCATCAGCTTCGTCAAGTATAATCAACTTGAACGAAGCTAATGAAGAGCCACTGGAGGCAGACGGGGGCGCCATGGAAAAGATTTGCTTCGTGCCTGATTGATAGGGTTAGACCTTCCTTGCAAGAGCCAACAATCAAAGTATGGTATGGACGTACTGGCAAAAGTCTTAATCTGCTCGCGCACTACATCGATACCTCTATCGTCACTAGCATTGAGTTCGAGCACCATTTGCCGCATATTGTTGCTGCCATAGATTCGTCTTGCGAGCGCGAGGATAGTGGATGTTTTACCGGTTCCCGGGGGACCATAAAGCAGAAGATGGGGTAATCGCTGCAATCACATTAGTATGGATACATCTCGATTATGCCTTTGACACATACATTTGCTTCGACGAATTTGTTAATGGTAGCGAGGATGTCTTGATGACCAGAGACGTCGTCTAGGGTATTTGGCCGGTACTTCTCTACCCTGCGGGCTCAATCAGTGATGCAGTTAGAAAGGTATATGCCAAGTGCTGACCATGGTAAGTTGTCTTGAGCTTCAACTGGCAAATCTGCAGCTGGTCTCTTAGCTCTCTTGCTGGCGTTGTCGGAGCTGAATTGGATCGCGCTCTTGGGTGCCGGGACATCAACATCCATCTCATCCTCGTGATCAGACATTTTTAAAAGTCAACCTAAACAGTAATGTTGGCGGGATCAACAGGAAGAAAAGTCAGACCAATGCTGTCTGGCGCTCTGTAAACAGTAGTCTCAGAAATGAAGCTTGACGCGTCGAAACTCCGCCAGCGCGTAAAGAGATTCGGAGCCGGAAAATCATGGGGAGGGCAGCAAAGGTATGGTTTGCCTTAGTTGGGTTTAGGCGCATCTGGTGATGACATGAATGGGAACCTCCCGCTGTCTGGCAGCAGCACCGCCTTACGACAACTATCCCGCTTCGTTTATTGCTCGGAGATTCCTCATTACACAGGTTCTAAGAGGGTTGAGCATATTTATCGCTATAGAACAAAATGCCGGTACGAGCTACTCAATTGAACACTTGACAGGTCATTCCATGTTCCCTCCTGACGCTGATTAGGCCTACCATTCCATCTTCCTTGAGGACCGGGATGTTCCCGTAATAGGTATGAATGCATGCGCTTCATCGCGCACCACTCCTTCAAGCGATCCATGAATTTTTTCCGCCATCACTGCGACGGACCTTTCACTGATATCGGGCCTCACCGTCTACCTCCAGGCAATTTCCCTGTCCTCCCCCTTCGCACCCGTACTCGCGGCCCCGCATACACCCTCCCCTCGCTGCCCGCCGATGTCTCCGAAACCGATGTGCCCCCCGACAGCGACTCGTACGACTGCGTAGACGAAATCCTGTCTCTTTTCCGCGCCAATGTGCTCTTCCGGAACTTTGAGATCAACGGACCTGCAGACCGCATGCTCATCTACGGCACGCTGTTCATCAGTGAATGTCTGGGGAAGGTCAAGCCGGGCATGACCTCTCGCGAGGCTGAGAAGGTACTATTGCGACCGGTATTGTGCCAAGGGGTTTGCTGATGGGCATATATCAGGCTTTGATTAATGTTTCGCTTGACCATTTCGCTATTCCCGGCGATGTGTCCTTCCCTCTGAACCAGGCGTTCGAGCCTCCGCGAGACCGCCAGGATGCAGAGACCCTGAGACAGTACGTTTGCAATTTCTTTGAACAAGATTGAGGCGCTGGGGTTAATATGTTTTGGTTGTTAGATATCTTTCTCAAGTACGACAGGAGATCGCTATCCGACTACATGCTCGGCTATACGCTGGCGGTGAAGGGCCTTCAAAGGTAGACTGGTACTGCCCCTTAATCGAACAGACTCAGTATACTGACTTCTTGACTCTCAGTGGTGGCTGAGCTTTGCGAAGAGGAAGTTTATGGGAAAGAGCCTCTAGATGGTTGAGACATGGATATGTTTTTTGCTTTATGACCAGCTCCTGTAACAGCAGCGTTCTGAGATATTTCCTGG
Source organism: Aspergillus thermomutatus (assembly GCF_002237265.1). NCBI lineage: Eukaryota > Fungi > Ascomycota > Eurotiomycetes > Eurotiales > Aspergillaceae > Aspergillus > Aspergillus thermomutatus. The sequence continues at coordinate 22,298 of NW_020798156.1, read as the reverse complement.
TTCCCTCGAACGAAGGGCTGCAATTGTTATTTCACTGTGACATACTCTAGCATGGCCGGGTCCATCCATCTAACCTGGAGAGACCCTGCCACGCGCCTGTTTTAAAGGTTGATCGAGTTCACTTGGCGTGCCAGTCAGCACATAGGTCTCGGATACTCCATCTCTCGAACGAAACAGAACCTCTAACCGCATACAATGTGCAACATTATATGTGATGTATTCCTTACCCCTTGGTGACTTCGTTTCAAGAACAGTGTGTCACTCCCGGGGATTTGCGGTCTACACTATGATATATATCATGACTGCATCTCAACATCCACACCACTTCCACTGTCCGCTGGTGTTGCAGATTCTTGTTTGGCTGCCACCTTCCTCCTCTTCCGGCTTGGGTTACCCGCCGCTTGGATGTTCTGATGGGACGGAAATACACGAATAGCATGAAAAATATAACCTTCAGCGCCACCACGTCCCGACATCAGCGGGTGTGTGCGCCCAGGAAGTACTTGCCACGTGCGTACTCGAGAGGTCTCGATCGTGGGCGCGAGCAAGAGGGACGGGTCGAGTGCGAAATCCTTATCTAATTCTGAGAAGTCCGGTTCCTGAGGTTTCTTCTCGCTATCCTCGCTATGCTCCTGCAGAGACAGTTGTAGACTGTGCTGAGCGATAATCTCTCGTTTTCGAGTGATGTAAGCTGTCCTCCTAGGAGTCGAATATAGATCGACCAGCTCGGTCAGAGGCTCAATGGTGGGAGAATAGACCACCACCGGCGCTGAGCCCGCCAGTAGTGGGACAGTGTGTTTGAGTACACTTGCCGGTTCCATTAGCGTTGCGACAATGAGGCCGTCAAAGTTGCCGGCTCGAGCCTCGTCAACGACCCGCCGTACCCGCTCCCAGCGACTCCGCTTTTTGTAGTATGCGCTGCGTCTGTTGGACTTGAAAGTGGCAAGAGTCTCGTCAGGGACTACTTCGGGCTCATTGGCGTAGATAGTATCTGCATGAGGGTCCAAAAGTTGCATCCACGAAACGGTCTTCATGTGCTTGTAAAGAGGATGCGACTCGTCGGGATTGTCTTGATCGTAGCCGAAGTATCTCAGTAATGATAAGCTAGGCTGCTTGTTCGCATGGATGACAGTGATTGAATTGCCCGATGCAGACATATGACGGCGACGGGCCAGAGCGTGGGCCATGGCGTTCGTGGGTTGTTGCTCGCCACTTTCGCCAGAGTCTTTGGTGAATTCTTGGTCCTCGTCCTCCTGATCATGAGGGTACAGGATGCCCATTCTTTCGGCCATCGCGGCAACTATCAAGCCACCCGTTTCGTCAACCACCAGGTAACGACCGTTAGGTTTTGACGCAATAGCCCCATCGAACGACGAATGTCCCCCGTGATGCACATTACCCCAGCACCCAATCAGACCTATTGACTCGTCACGAAGCTCCATTGTTTTCATCGCCTCTTTCCCTTCCAGCATATAGTTGGCCAAAAGACTAACGTCCACGGGGAGGACTGTGAATCGCTTCAGGAACTTCTTCCGTTTCCGTAATGTGTATTTTGCGAGGGAAAATGCTGTCTTCTGGTCCAATGCGGAATGCGACTCCAACAGCTTCTCAATGATCTCTCTCCCTGCGCCGGTAGAAACTTTCTTCAGAGCCTCGATTTCTTCTGCTGTCATTTTCTGGGTTGATGCGTCGTCGACGATCTCGCGATTGGTCCGTATCGGGATTCCTTCCTCGTTCACCTCGATGTCGTCGCTCTCGCCTTCTCCCTCAGCGATGAGAGACTCAGCATGCAGCTCAGCTGGAGGGACAATGCGAAGGCAATCGTCATTGTTCTCGCCCGAAACGTCAATGATCTCGAAGGTCAGGTAGAATGGACGGCCTATAATCGTGTTGGCAGGGAAGCTCCCGTATTTTCCCAGGAATACTACTCTGAGTCCAGAGTTAGTATATTGAAGGATGTGAAGGTCATCGGTATAATAACATACGTATTCGGCACGAGTCTGACAATTTTTGTAAGCTCAGACGGAAGTCGCAGAGCGACATGCTGGTAAGGACGAATGTAGGAATGCATTGTCGGAAACTGAATCAACGAACATCGATTCAAGCTTCAGCAGTAATACATGTCTCGCGGTAGACGTGCCACTGCAGTTGAATGCGGACTTGAAATGTTGCGCAACAATCTCTGCTGTATCACCGATAACCAAAATTGCCCTCTTTTTTCCTTTTTCTCATGACGATAACGCACGGGCCACATCAGTCTGCAATCTTGATAACAAATTACATAAGCAGCCTATCGTTGCAGATCTCGGAAAAAAGATCTTACGCCTCAAGCCACAATACATCATAGGAGATGTGGCTGAAGAAGTATTTACCATACAATACCGATTAAACGCCACTTTAGAGCGGCTCCAGGCAGCGAAATTGGACCCTTGTGACGATTGGGCGTACGATACGACCCGATTTTCTCCACATCGCCAACCCCAGAGTTACCTGGTAACCTAGGTAGAGATAGCTTATGGAAATCTGGATGCCTGCTCCCAACATGTATATGGATTTGTTCAATTTCCTCCCTTGGCCTTTCGAAATCAATTTTTCGTCCTGATTCTGGCGAGCTCACTTGTCATTCAGTAACAATAAATGACGCAAACTGACATGGCGTTGTTTTTATATGCATCCTGCTAGTCCGTGGCTGAGCACTGTTGCCCGCTTCTGAGCCACCGGTTACGTATACATCTTCAACAATCCTGAACAATAGCATCAAGCCACCGGCGACTCTGCCACGATTCTACATGCATTCAGAGAGGTTTTTGAGGTTAGCAGTGCTTACCCATCATTTAGCTCCTTCCACTTTAGAACAACTCTAGGTATCTGGCCATCCTAAGCCCTTTATCCAAACAAGGCGGACCGCTGAACAACTGGCGGGCCTCAAGAGCTTGTCTTCATCAGATTGACGCCTCAGAGGCTAATCATGGCAGCTATAGGACAAATTCGCCTCCATGGTTCTTCGAAAACGTGCACCGCCGCATCTCTATAGTCTCAATTTAGGAAATGCTCGCTCTGAGCCTCGCTCTCCAATCTCACCAACCTCTCCGACCGCGAAATCAGCTACCTCGCCCTCTCCCAAGCGCCTGACTCGTCCAAGGAGGGCAAAAAGCTCTCCTCATCCTTATCAAATACCCTCGGAAGATTCTATTTATTCCCCTGATCTCACTACTTCGCCAGCATTCGACTTGATGCCTCTGGAACAAGCTCAGAAGTCCCCTGTGGGGACTCTGTCCAGCGATACCGCCAACCCATGGGCGGATGATGTGGTGGAAAGGTCTGATAAGACTCATTCTGTCTCTGAAGATCCCGCGGTCCCTGCTATGGAACCACTGCACGGTACGACACTAGATAGTAGAAGGGGCGATCGCGTACCTTCGATCGTCGTTGCGGGCACTCAGAGAAGGATGGCTGCAAATGAATGGCAAGAGGTTAACAACAGTGCGAATTGGGAGCCACCTATTCAACTGCAATCCAACAACCCTTTCTTGAAAGCGAAACAACCCGATGAGAATCCTTGGGGCTCGAACAATCTACGACCATCACACGGGGATGGTTCAAGTGATCGATTGAGTCAGAGTAGGTTGTTGCCGGCCATTCTCTCTTCGATTTCACTGCTTATAATATTCTAGGCGAAGGTTATATTCCAATGACTGCGCGCTTGTCGCTTTTAGACCAGTCAGGACCTGAGTCTCCATGGGCTGAAGAACGTCCAGAGGCAGCTACGCAGTCTTCCGCGTGGCAAAACAGTCGAATGGACACTCAAAATATGGCTCCCATTCCTCACGTGGTCCGCGAGAATGGCTCGGCATCTCCTTTCCAGACATCACCTTTAGGCAACGAGCATGGGTACTCGTCGCAATATCTGCAACAGACAGATCATGGGTTGCTTGCTCCAGAAAGCGGCATTCAAACTCCTTACGCGACTGATTCTACCATGACGACTCCATCTTCCCATGAGCTGATCGAACTCGATGAACCCTCTCATGCAAGCGCTGAAGGCGCTGAAGCCACTTCACAGCTTCAACCACAGAACATCTCAGCCACGCCTGCGCCACCATTGCCGCAGCGCCCGGACGGCTTACAGGGAAATTCAACTCAAGCCCCACCACTACCATCGAGAAACACTGAATTGTCCGAAGTAGACGAGCAGCAGCAGAACGAGCAGAGATCCGAGACATATTCGATCCGACATGTCAATTGGACAGACCACACAGGAAAATTGCGAGAGTCTCCGGTGCTAGTTCAAAACAAAAACGGGCCATGTCCGTTACTAGCCCTTGTCAATACGCTAGTACTGCGTGCGGATCAGGGCTCGCAGTCACCAATTGTTAGGGCGCTGCAGACCAAAGAACAGATCTCTCTCGGTTTGTTGATTGAGGCATTGTTCGATGAATTGACGACTCGCGTGGGGACCGATGGTGAACTTCCAGATATCGAGGCGCTCAGTCGCTTCCTGACGATGCTGCACACGGGAATGAACGTCAACCCTCGACTTACTTTGGTACGGAGATCATTATCTGCAAGGTTCATGAAAAATCAGTACTGACAGTGACGCAGGAATCGCATGACGCCCCAGGCACCTTCCTAGATACAGACGACATCCGGCTCTACAGTACTTTTGGCATTCCGCTCGTACACGGTTGGGTCGCATCACCCGCAAGCGAAGCTGATGGGGCACTGAAGAGACTGGCACAATACTATGAAGATGTCCAATTGCTGCCCTTTCGCAAACAGGAACTTGAAGATCGTGTCTTTCGAGGGGAAACGCTAACATGGGAGGAGGAACAAGTCATGAAAGATATTCAGGCAATCCAGAGATTTACTGAAATTGAGAACGCCACTCAGTTGAGCACATTTGGCTTGGGCCATCTTACCGAGAAAATGCGCCCTGGATCTTTCTCAATCTTGTTCCGCAATGATCATTTCTCGACTGTCTATAAGCATCCTCAGCGGCATCAACTGTTTACCCTGGTCACCGATGCCGGTTATTCCAATCACGCGGAAGTTGTCTGGGAGTGTCTCGTTGATGTTAATGGATTCAACGCAGAATTCTTCTCGGGCGATTTTCGCCCCGTTGGTCATGCTCCATCCGGAACGGATCCATCTGGGCCGCGAACCTCCAGCAACAGAACGAACGTACCCTCTGTTCCAAGTGAAGATAGAACAAGTGCATTGTCTCCCCAGGAGCAAGCCGATGCTGACTACGCCTACGCGCTATCTCTTCAATATCAGGAAGAAGAACGCCGGGAAAGAGAGAGCAATAACCAGTCACGCAGTCAACGAGCTTCGGCCCCCAACTATCCCCCAGGGGCTGCTTGGGGTCCAGACTCGGCTCACCGACGTGCAGCGAGTGTAGCAAATGGTAGCGGTAGTCGACACACGCCGGACAACCGCTCTTCAAGGCATGGCCAAGGTCCTGGGCGATCTTCTCAATCGCGATTCGAAAACGGTCGTGGCGCCAGCAACAACGCTGAAGATATCCCTCCTCCATCCTACGAACAGGCGGCCACCAACCCAGCACACTCCCCACGAGACAGTCCTGGCAGTGCTTTACCTCAGGACGTCCGATATCAAAGACACTCGTTGGGACGGCGAGTAGCCACAAGTTCTGTTGCAGCAGGCCCAGCAGATCGGGCCAAAGATCGAAACAAAGACTGCGTGGTCATGTAGTGCCTTCGCTATCAGGGCTCTGCGTCTCCCTAGTGGCGTCTTGACAAATGATCTCGAGGACGCATACCAAGAACAAGTCGTGGTGCATATCACGAACCCTATCAATTTTCGGCAATGATTTTTACTGTCTTTTGACGACGCAACGACATGATGCTGTGTACTTTATATAGATACCACGGGAGAGGCATGTTTTGAATTTTCAATGATTGATAGATAAAGAAGTTCGGAGTTCTGTAACAAGCTGGTTCATCTAGATAATGCTGCTATAATACACCCCATCTTGTCTGGATATCTTCACATGTATCTGGAGAATCAGCGCAGCAGCCAAGGTACCTACGAGGAACAACAGTTGACGTGATTTGGGTCAAGGTCTGACTGTAGCATCAGATCACATGATGCATCTCAGTCCCTGCACTATCAGCACTTCAAGCAACCTCGATCCCTGTGTCCTGAACGAAGATGAAGCTCTCCTCGATGGTAATAAAATACTCAATACAGCCCAGCCATGAATGGGGGAACTTTTTCAACTTTTGATTACTGATGTCCTCCGATTCTCCTCTGCATCAAGAAGCCTCGCAATCACGACATCCCGCTCAGGGTCTTCAGCGACATGGATGATTACCCACTTTCCCTAATCCTCCACGGACAGCGACTTCATTGTCGGGACCATGAAGATGCGGGGTTGCGGAGACCAATAGCATGAGGATGTATTTATCCCTTGTTCCTTGATGCAGCAGTTCTTGGTTGAAGAGCTAACCATGTGTGATGTGTAGTAACCAGGTGTTTCTCCCTGCAGGAGTTTTGTCATTACTCGACCTCAATGGAGAAGATCTTTCCCAATCAGGCATTACTTTCTCTGAATTTTGGTCTGAGACACTTGCTGAGACCCCGAATTATGTCGTTCTTCAGAAATTAAAGGCCTTGGGGTTCCACAACACCAGTGATGGCGTTCGCTTTCTGATGCTGTTATTGGAGGAATTATGTTCATGCAAGCGCAGCAGAAGTTACCTAGGACAGTCCAATCTATCAGTCCCCAGATTCCTTTCGCGGCCAAAACGACCTAATTTCGAGATCCACCCTCAATCTCCTTCTGTCAATCAAGCCCAACCCAGTCAATGATTGACCTTTGAGGCTTTGACAACATAGATTCGGTCCGCCGGTCCGCCGGTTGAGTTGACTTGTTCTGTCACTCCACTTTAACCAATATGCCGGACGATCATGGCCATGCGAAATGCGTAGACTCTGCCGAGTCCCTTGCAACAAGCGCGTCTGTCATGCCCTGTCTCAATTCGGGGTCCTGCTACCAGGAAAACAATGCGGACGGGCCTGACTTGAATCTTCTGTCACTATGCTCCAGAACTCGGTACACTGGCGTCGGATGTAGATTAATTCATGCATCATTGCTTGCAACGTGACATCTGAAAGGTTCCCCATACGCAGTATTCGGCTGATGTCCGGCTGAAACCGATGATATTTCTCCACATGCTGTTGTCACTAGGCTGAGAAACATAAACATGGCTGGCTCCTGGTCGCCTATTCGGACCTGGCCTCAACATTGACCTTGAACATAGGCGTTCTTGTCAGTTTACGTAGAGCCAAGTCATGAAGGGGCTGCGCGTTACTGCCCTTGCGGCACTTCTCAGAAGTGCATGGGCCCAAGCAGGCCATTGTTCGGGAACCTTCACTTCCATAACCGCCGCTGATTTTGTTTCCCATCTCCAACCTGGATGGAATCTGGGCAACACTCTTGACGCCGTTCCCAATGAAGGCTCCTGGAACAACGCTCCAGTTCAGGCATCAACGTTTGATACCGTCAAGTCGGCTGGATTCAAGAGTGTTCGACTTCCAGGTGAGCTCGATCCAGTGCCACTGACATCTACTACTGCGGACCTGCTGACAACATTCAGTTACATGGGCATACCACTTCACTGGAAGCTCGCCGGATTGGACCGTGGATCCAGCATGGCTGCAGAGAGTCTCTGACGTTCTGGATATGATTACATCCCGCGGCCTGTACGCGATCGTCAATGTTCACCACGGTGAGATATGCTTCAGTGAGATCGAACTCGTTCTCATAGACTGATTGGGGAATAGACTCGTGGATCTGGGCCGATGTCACTCAGTCGGGAGCCAACCTCACGATGATTGAGGAGAAATTCTATCGACTCTGGTATCAGATTGGCACCAAGTTGGGTTGCAAGTCGAACATGGTTGCCTTCGAGGCGATCAATGAGCCACCTGTCAACACTGCTGAGGACGCTGCCGAGCTCAACAAACTGAATCAGATCTTCCTTCAGGCTATCAATGATGCTGGAGGATTCAACTCCAAGCGAGTTGTCAATCTGGTTGGTGGTGGCGAGGATAGTGTCAAGACCTCGCAGTGGTTCAAGGCTCCTACTGGCTTCTCGAACCCTTACGCCATTCAGTTCCACTACTATAGCCCTTGTAAGTGAGCCCTTTCCTCACCCTACTTGGTCAAAATACTAAATTGATACGCAGATGACTTCATCTTCGGCGCGTGGTGAGAATTCTTGTTCGATTCTTCGGCAATATCCAAAGCTGACACATTTTCAGGGGCAAGACCATCTGGGGCTCGGAGTCTGACAAGGCTACCGTTACCACCGATTTTGAGTTGCTTCGAAACAACTTCACCAATGTGCCCATCGTCCTCGGAGAGTACGACGCATCTCCGACGAACACCGAGACAGCCGCACGCTGGAAGTACAATGACCATCTAGCTCATGTGGCCGCTCAGTACAACATTGCCACCATTGTCTGGGACAATGGCCTCGATCACCTTGACCGGACAACAGGCCAATGGCGCGACCCGACCTCTGTCAAAATCCTTACCAGAACAGAGTCCTCCACCAAGAACAGCCTGCCCGACAGCACCGAAGACGGGTCCGCGACGAGCCAGTGGTCTTCTGCCTATATCTTCCACCAGGTTGGAGCGCCAGTCACGAGCCAGAGCCTCCCATTTATCTTCAACGGCAATACCCTCAAGTCCATCAAGGATTCCAGCGGTACCACCCTGACGCAAGGAAAAGACTACTCCGTCTCCGGCTCCAACATTGTTTTTGCGGCATCATACCTATCAAAGCGCATCTCCTCATCCACTAAGCCTGGAATCATCTCCAACCTCACCCTTACGTTCTCCTCGGGAGCCTCCCCCGTCGTCCAGCTCGTGCAATGGCAGACGCCAGCACTGGGCTCTACATCCGCCGCCGCATCGTCCGTCTCCGGCGACCTCGCCATCCCCATTACATGGGGAGGCATCCCCAAGCCCGCGGCCGTTAAAGCTTTTACCACCAGTGGCAAGTACCTCGTTGATGACTGGACACAGTACCTGGGCCCGTTGCAGCAAGCAAGAACGGTGCGTACCCTTTCTATTCATACAACTTTATAGCCAACCGCTGACTCTCTTCTGCCTCTAGACCTACAACAGCCAGTGGAACTTTGATGCCTCGCATGTCATTTTGACATCTGCGGCTATTGATGCTGTGAAATCTGCTGGTCAGACTGCAGTGTTTACGTTTGAGTTCTATCCTCGTGTCGCTGGTGGTGCGAATACGGTCAACTTCACCGTGACTGTTTAAGAAGACTGGATTGGTCTGGTGTGTGTGTCAATGTGTTGAGCTGTAGTCATTTGTCCTGTTTCGCACATCATGGGATGTAGGTAGGCAGTACAACGAGAGGTGTTTCTGCCAACCTTGATTCGACAGTAGACAAGACGACGAAAAACTCCGGATCATAAATCATTAGTATCATTAAGCTAGTATCAAACCCATTAACATAAGAACGTTCACCGGCAAACACAATCATCATCATCATCAAAGCAGAGTCACTCAATACAGAACCTTCAGCTCCCAAAGCGGAAGGCTAGGATCGAACTTATCCCAGACAATCTTATTCTTCTCATCCAGGTGCGCCCCCTCATCCGTGATCGGGATCGAAGGATGCGTCTCAAGCACCTCCTGATGACTAAACCCCCATTTATCCCTGGGGATCCACAGCGTCGGCGTGCGCGCCCGAATACACGGCTCAAAGTACGCGTTCCGCTCCTCCTCCTCGGAGTATTTGATCTCGACATGGTCCCGACGCACTTTCCGCCGCAGCGCCGCATAATCCCTGTACAGGTTCGGATGGAACCACTTCCAGGCTGCCTCCCAGCGACTCCGGGGATGGTGCAGGAGCGCCTGCGTCTCCTCTTCTTTCGACTGCTGCTCTTCCTCTTCTGTGTCGAGGGTGCGGGGGAGGAAGGTGTAGAGCGGGGCTAGGGCCTCGTTGAGCGACATGTGCGCTAGCACGGTGAGGATGGTGAAGAGGGCCATGATGATTAGGGGGCCGATGGCGCCGCGGATGGCGAAGAGACCGATCATGCAGATGTTGGCGAGGTAGATGCCTGTCAGGAGGTGCTGGAGGGCGCGCGGGTAGACGAGTCCCTTTGTGTCTATTTCGATGTTGTAGACGAAGAGGAAGTTGTAGCGGTAGGCTTGGTAGACGAGGTAGAGGCCTACGAAGGCGAAGCCGAGGATGATGGGGGCGATGCAGGAGTATGTTAGGGCTGGTGGGGGATGGTTAGCGGTGGGTTAGAAGGGTTGCATGCATGGCATGGGAGAGCATGGGAGACGTACCGATGACACCCATGTTTGTGAAGACGGGGAACACGTTCCCCCAGCTGATTCCGCTGAGGGCCGCCCACCGTTGGTATAGGTGGCGTGGGGACCGGTCGAAGAAGGTGCTCATGAATTTGAATACAATGACGCCGGCAACCTGCACCACTGCCATCGAGCTCATTGTCAAGCCCTGGAGCAAGAAGTAAGATATGTAGAAGTTGGTGGCTTTGGGTAGGTTCTCGGCGAGAAGATCTTTGGCCGACAGAGGGTCCTTGATGATCTGGGCTGTTGCGGCAGATGCAGCCGATGTCAGGGTTGTCACAAGGAAGACTTGAACGACCTGGAAGCAAAAGTGCGCGCTCTGCGTGAAGAGCTCTACATGGGCTGTCGATGGGGCACCTGCTCGTCTGGCGAGGACTAGATGGGAGAGTTGTCAGCACTTTTCTGTTCCCTGTTGAATCTTAGACTTGAGGGACATACATCGACAGATAATCGGAACCAATGACATGAGAAGAACTAGAGCTGCGGACGGTAGTAGTCCTGCGATCACTCCTTTCAGCGATGAAGGCAGCTTGTCAATAAAACCCAAGAAAGGTAGAAGGCTGGTGAGGTAGGTGATGTTCGAGATTGCCCCAACAGCGGCGGAGGGGATGGACCAGAAGATAACCAAGGCAGCAATTCCACCCTTGACCGCGAACTTGCGCACAATGCGCTGCCACCAGCTGAGGTTCAGAGCAGACCAGACGACCTCTTTCGGAGAGATACCAATGAAACGTGGCGTCATGTGAAGCGGTTGGTGATGGGAGAGCGTCTGTAGAGCGATCTGCGCATCGGACTGGCTGTTGAACTCGATGAAAAGAGCAGAAAGATTCTGCATCTCCCCGTTCTTATGCTTTTCCTGAAGGTCCTCTACTTCCTTTGATACCTTCACAAGCTCGTCGCGTAACCAGCGGATGGAGTCAACTTTGAGTCCTAACAACTTCACACGGTGGCTCGGTCTGCGAATCTTCTTACGCCAGATATGCGCCCCGCTTTCGCAGTCCAAACACGTGTCCGAGGTGATCACTCCATTCTTGAATGCCTTGAGACGAGCCGAATTTGCTGCTCGAATCAAGTTGGTCTCCGCTTTCTCCAGCCGATAAGCTAATCTGTCCCGTTTGTCAACTTTCTGGATGAGCTCCTTGCAGTCGGATGTGATCCAGATCCTTCGAATGGAATCGCCAAAGACTTGCCGCAGCTTGGGCTCATTCTTGTAGTCTTCTGGCACAGACATGAACAGCACCGTTCGCGATGATATGCGATGGACGTAGGCAGAGGAATTGAGATATGCTTGTCGCAAATTCGCATAGAAGATACTCTCCCGAGTGACCACATAGAAGACAAAGGCTACAGTGTCACAAATTAGTGATTCTGCTTGGAAGAGCTGTCAGACGCACTTACTGAATAAGACACATGCCATGACAGCATGTGCATAGTACCGGGTCGGGTCTTTTACATTGCTAAAGCTGAGTGCGTCTAGCTGAGTATTTCCTGCACCACCAGTGGCGTGAATCGGGATCAGGATAGGCCATGTGATGAGGCAACCAGTAAAGCAAGTAGCACAAAGCACCCTGAGGAATCGCAGAAAGAGGTATCCGTCCATGGAGGAGGAATGTAGAACATGCGCATCAGATATCTTGAGAAAGTGTCCAAACCAGTTGATGAAGCCCGTTGGCAACTGGGGACTTCGTTCACTGCATATGCCTCAGCATACGACGCAAACAACGGCGCTGTAGGAGCGATACATACTGTTGGTGCCAGCATGGCAAGTGAGACCTTGGGGCATACCAGCGAAGCTGCGTGCGTCGACATATCAAGAACAGACCGAACCAAAACGCGGCGATGACCAGTGCGGGTAGGAGTGTGGTCACAAGTGCTGAAAGTGAGGTTGAATCCTTGACACCGAGGCTTTCCATTGCCTCGGAGGTCGTCGAGGACGCATTGCCTCGAGAAGAACCGATGTTAGGGTCATTGTTCGGATCCTGCATTCTGAGTGTCAACACACTGCGTTACGAGGCTCCATCTCGCGATACGCACTAGAAGATTTTGCCGTTCAACCAGGGGACCAGCCCATACTGGGACGGCCATGGTAGGAATCATGACGATCCCTTGTGGTCCTGCAATATGACCGTTATACAAACCAAGGTCAGGGTGTCTCAACGGTCATACGGGGACAGCCTACAGAATCAGGACGGGAAAGCCCAGGGATGTAATCCCCTACATATATCACGGGTCCGACCCGCCCATCAGACAGGCAGACTGTCATGGCGCGTCGGACCTGTCATTCTGCATTTATGGTACAGCGCGCAACGGCCAGACTATGGAGCATGCAGATTTGCCAATAGTGTTCCGACAGTCAAACTTAGTGTGACAGAAATGCCAATGGTGGACCATGCAAAGCCCAGGTGGTCGGGAATGCATTTGGAATGTTTGTCTCCAGAGCTTCTCACAGTTCAAAGGCACTGATGATCCGTCGATCATGGCTCAGAAAGTTTGAGGAAGGTGTTGTTACTTCGCTACAGTACAATGGCCATTCGCGATTTCGTCCATGTCGATCAAAGATGTGTATTGAGCCGGCTCTATTTGGTTGCTCAAAATGGCAGTGTGCGTGATCACGGACTTGTGTTCCCGTCGCGTGTTGATCGGTGGAGAGGAACTAGTAGTAGCAGTACTAGTAGCAGTATTAGTGGCCCCTTAGAGATCGGTGGCTTCGCATCCAATTGGACAATGAAGTTGCTGATCAATCTGCCAATTCCTCATTGGGGCATGTTCGCGGTCTCTTGAGACTTAACTCCCTTGAATCTTGATCTCTTCGCTTGAAGAAGTAGATAGCTGGTTTTCTGAAGGATTCCGCTCCAGACTTTGGAGGAGCTAGGCACCTCCGTGGTACTGTGGTATATTTATCTGGGAACAGAATTTCAATAGTTCCATGTTGATCAAATGGAAATTTCCGTCCAAGCACACAGACAATACTCGCTGGGAAGATGAGCTCGAGGTTCTTATCTCGTGGTGTCACAAACAAGGGTGCGATGAATGGCGGGACTCAAGGCTAGATCTGCAAGCCTATTGATTCCCCGGCCATCTCAGTGACTGTCACATTCGTAATTGACTGGCGACTAGACGGCTTTTCGAGATGACAAGGCATGCAAGCTGCGTACTGCAATATGTACAAGCATACGGTATTGCATCCTCAGTTGATTTGTTGGAGCCTGGAGAAGCAGTACTCTCGAGTCTCTCACAGTGGAAACATTCTCTGATTCGATAAAAATTGGCTGACAGTCGCTGATGCCAGCGAGTCACCCAAGTAAGGGGTGAGTGCTCGTCCAAGTATGGCGCTCAAATCTTGAATGGATGACCTGTTTTCATTCCATTCCAATCCATACTCGATCTCTCGGAGCCGATGATTGATTTGTCCTAAGGCAAGAGTGGGAACTCGAAAGAGATTACCAGGAGCTTCAAGGTCGGCGTTCATTGCAAGAAACCTCGCCTACCCTGCTGCACAATCCGCTTCTTCGTGCAACTTTAGCTGCATGGTGCGTTAAGTAGTTTGCTAGTGTCTGATGACAACCGGATGTATCAAATGTCTTTATCCTTGACGAGTGACGAGATCAAACAAGAACCAAGTCAACTCATCCATTGTCCTCGCGAACAATTGATTGGCTATCCGTGGCAAAGGTGGCTTTGAGATCGCCCTGTGTGTACTTCGTAAGTGAAGCGGTAGGAGTGGAAATTGCAGATCTGATCTGAGCGTCAACCACTCTGGCTCAACCTATCATGACCACGGGAAAATAGATAATGGATCTCGAGACAGAAGGGGTCTCCTGGTTTCTGAGTAGACGTATGTCATGGGTTGTCCGCCCAATTGTGAATGACTTTTGGAGGTACCATGAAAACTCTGGGGCGTCAATGTAATAGTCAAGATTTATAGCCCGGTTATCGCATGATGTACGCTCAATGGCAAGATACAGTGACCATTGCTATGTTCTTGTCAAAGTGATATCGCCAGTCATACTCTGTGTCTAGAGCGAATATATGTAGCTCCGTGGGTAGTGAGCTATATCCTCTAAAGACTTGTTGGTTACACCCTCAAATCGCTGACTGAATGGTGACCCTTTTGCAAGTTTTATAACTGTCTTATGAGCAAGATATGCACTCTCATAACATAATCTTCGAACGACTTGGATTATTTTCCTACAAGATTAACATCTCACCATCAGCATGGAGATTGAGCGGTGAGAGGCGGCAGTATAGTTGACAGGTTCGGAGAATGTCGATCTGCTTTCATACCACCACAGCTTGGTTCGCACACGAATCGATGCTCAAGCATGTCATTTCCAGAGATGGGCGACGAAAAGCGGTCCCGGCTCATCGATGGTAGTCATGGTCCCGCACGAGTTGTATCACGAGAGTCAAAGCAGCCATTCCCTCCTCTCCCTGCAGATGAATTTGCGACAACAATGCGCGATGTGCAAAACGACAGCTACCAAGGGGTGGACGACCCAGACATGCTTTCGCCTACAACCGACGATCTTGCAGAGGAGGAAGATGCAGATTTTCAGTCCAACTATTCTCTAGACAATCAGTCACTCTCAGACGCCTCGACGGAATCAGATGAGGAATCTCCCGAAGATGGCCGTCACCCGTTTCGAAGGTCTTCGAGTTCTTTGCACGGGCCTAATGCTTTCGCTCCTCCATTCTATAACAGACCTCCCACCCCCCTACCGCCGTCTCCCTCGTTGACCTCGCTTCTTCGTCCCCCTTTCTCGACTACTACTTCCCGGCCGACTACCCCTGATAGCTCGGACGTGGAAACACCGAATGATACTGAGGCGGCTGTCGCGAAATCCGCCCGTCGTGCAACGACCGTCCCACGCGCCAGCCCGAAAGTCCCGACCTATGAGTATTACGGCTTTGTCTTATACCTGGCTTCATCGCTGGCCTTCCGTGAGTCGAACCCGATGCGCTGCAGAAACTGATCACCATCCTAACATGTTTATCAATAGTAATCTATATACTCTGGTCCTACCTACCGTCCCCATTCCTGCATCAGCTCGGTATCTACTACTACCCAAATCGGTGGTGGTCGCTCGCTATCCCCGCATGGCTGGTCATGCTGATCATCTACATCTATGTCGCTCTGGCATCCTATAACACGGGTTATCTGACCCTACCGATGAATAGTATCGAGAATATCGTGGACGAAGTCGCCAATGTAGCTGTGATTGATGGCAAGGGCCGACGACGACCCGGCGGTGCTGCCAAGATGAAGCCTGGCGCGACATCGTATCAGATAATGGGACCGCAGAATCGCAAAGTCAACTGGAAAGACATTTGGTCCGAGGGCACTGATGCCGTCATGGACGTGCCTGTGGGAGGTGTCTGCGAGGTATTGTATGGACAGGAAAGAGACGATGGTGAATTGTGTGACGGTCACGCTGGGTTTGCAACTGGCACAGCAGAGACGTAGCGTCATTCAATTGCCGAGTATAGCTTATCAACCCGGTCCTCATGCTTATCTGCCAAAGCCTAACCCACAATAGCTGCGTCTGTGACCTATTGAGCCAATCAAAAGGCGCCAAGAGCAAAGTCGCACCCCTTATCATCACGTGATGTGGCGTTAGGCTTCCTTCAGACTCGTATCGGCAATCGCGTCAGCTGTTAACCAAAATTGCAAAAGTTGACAATCTGGTGGAACTCTTCCGTTGCCTTGCTTCTTCTCGGTATCTATCGCTAATCAACCGTTATGGAAGCCGAAAGACCTTCAACGCCGCCCGCAAAATCGGGCGCTGACAAGCCCGGCGAGCTCCCAAGGGGTCCGCTCACACCCGAACAGTTGTGGAGGATTGTAGGTGACTCGCTAAAGAGCCATGCTCGCTGCATTGTTGGCCTAACGTTTCATTTGTAGGAGGTCAATCGCATGAAAGCCAAGGCGATTCGTGAGCAACGAGAGGCCGAGGAAGCCCAAAAACGAGCTGCAACACCCAGCAGTTTGAGCAGCGTCAAAGGGGTAAAGCGAACATACTCTTCTATGACAGCGTCAGAGACACCTGCGACATTACGAGATGCGTCGGCGAACCGCCCTCTTGACGCGATCAAGCCCGCCCGCAATTTCACCAAGTATGTGGAGTATGACTTTAGCAAGATGACCGACACGAAAGGAGGTTTCTTAACTCAAGAGGATGATCCATACAACAAGGCGTTGAATGTCCGAGGTGGGAATGAGGAGCAGAAACCTGCGCATATGACGCAGAAAGAATGGGAACGACAGCAACTGCTCAACTCTCTTCGCCGAGACCGAGCAGGGCCATTCGAACCCGGGCTGAGCGTGCTAGAGGATAAAAGCAAGCAGAAAACGTGCCGCGAATGTGGAAGTCTTGAGATCGACTGGAAGTGGGAGGAGCTACTCCGATGTTGTATATGCCATGCTTGTAAGGAGAAGTACCCGGAGAAGTACAGTCTTCTGACGAAGACGGAAGCAAAGGAAGATTATCTGTTGACCGATCGTGAGTCTATCCCCGAACTTGTTTCTATCAAAGGCGAAATCACTAACGCCGCGCTTCTCGCAGCCGAACTCCGCGACGAAGAGCTTTTACCACACCTGGAGCGACCGAACCCTCATAAGTCGACTTGGAACAACATGATGCTCTATCTACGATATCAAGTCGAAGAATACGCGTTCTCTCCAAAGAAATGGGGTTCTGCTGAAGCGTTGGATGCTGAATTCGAACGACGAGAGAATGAGAAGAAGCGGCGGCGGGAGGCGAAATTCAAGACCAAGCTGCAAGATCTCAAGAAGCGCACCAGAGTCGAAGCATACCGACGTAATCGTCAAGGTGCTGCCGGAGGGAATTTTGGCGATGATCTGGGGAAAGGTGGTCGACATGTACATCAATGGGGCCGATCTGTGGAGGATCCTGAGACAGGCATAGGGATCAAGAAGTGTGTTGACTGTGGCATGGAGATTGAGGAACTGGAATTATAATGCTTCAGCAGATAGCTTCCATCATGAGAATAATGATTTACAACGAAGTCACAATGACAGATCGAGCCTTTGCAATGGTCCACGGTCTTCTCACACTAATGACGGTCTTCCGAGTTCAGCAACCACATGGTAGTCGAGCTGCTGCCACGCTTGCCTCACATCATTAACTACCTACCTAGTCAAAGAACACTGTTGGGATGATCTGACAGGCTTCGTAGACGGGAGACCTTTGACAGACAATCATTGGCGGCATCGCTGGATCTGCCCCGTGCACTGAGACTCAGCGATAACCTGGCACATGTCATACTGGAGCTATGACACTTCATAAAAAGTCTCGCAGCGTCGTTAGCGAATAATCCGAACTCTCTCGACAGATAACTCCAATCAAATGTATGCCTATAGTCAATGTTAGACGAGGTTGGGAGCCAAACAACCCCAGCGCTAAAGGCGGTTAGACGGCCGAGTTGTGCGTCTACGGGAGCCAACAAAAGCCCAGCAGCGGCGGTGCGGTGACTTTCCCCGACCTCAGCGAGGAGAACCTAACGCGCGCCAGCTGCCAGTCCAGCCACTACACCATACAGCGACCGTCCTCGTTTCTCGTTTCGGTGATCGATACCCTTCCGTCGTTGGAGTCATAATAACTATTGCTCTCCACCCGGTGCTGACACGGCCTGGGACCTTGTTTCCTGCCGTTGTCACCCGTTGAGATTGGGGGTTGCTTACATCAACAAACTTTCAGGATTGCGGCCACGAAAGCTCTCCACACTCGGCGTCATTTCTTGTCACCACCGGGGACGCAGAAGTTCGAACAGCTCTGCTGCTTGTCCTTAGCCTACCTGGATTCTGTCGCTTGTTGATCTCGCATGGCTTGGCAGTCTCCCTCGGCCATGGCTGGGGGTGGAGGGTACATGGGGCCTGGGGGTGATAGGTCTTCGAATGGCGGACAGCCCCATGGGACGGAGTATACGCTGCAAGGTGGGTACAGGGATACTCTGGCCTTAGAATTGGTGATTCTCGAAGCTAACCATTCCTCCCTCTCGGATAGGTGTGATGCGCTTCCTGCAGACGGAATGGCATCGGCACGAGCGCGATCGCAATGCCTGGGAAATAGAGCGCGCGGAGATGCGATCCCGGATCGGCAGGTTAGAAGGTGATGTACGAACGAGCAAGCGACTGCACGAGTCATTGGGCAAGCATGTGAGGCTGCTGGAGGCTGCTCTAAAGAAAGAGCGCGAGAAGGTGAAGAAGCTGAGCAACAATGAACCGATCGAGGATACGAGAGACTCCAAGGAGATTGCCCGGGAGAGCATCAACGCATTGAAGTGTACGATAGTAATTTGCAAAATCACCGGGTGCTAGTGGATTGCTGACTTGTCTGCAGCGCAACGGTCTAAATCCCAGGCCGATCTCATCACCGATGTTGACACCGAAACCCAACCTGGCGTTCGACAGGAGAACGAACGGGAGAAGTCGCGTCTTTACCTGTCAAAATGCTCGCAGGAGATTGCATTTCATGTCATCCCTACGTCGCATCCTGCTCCCGACCTGAATGACCTGGAACTCTCGAACCATATCTATGCCAACCACAACATGCCCCAGCAGAGTATAGAGGAAGCCTATCTTCAGCAGCAGCGCCAAAAGCAGCAGCAACAGCAACAGCAGGCAAATCATATGATGGCACGCGAGGTAGCACTACAAAATCACCAGCCCATCGTGACCCATTATTCCGACAATTCCAACTTATCTCGCGCTCCCAATCAGTTCCTCCCCCCTGCGACGCGAGATATCATGGACAAAAGACCGCTGGAGCCACAACAGACCCCCGCTACTGCTATTGACAGCAGAAAGCAGGCGTTTGAGGCAGGCTTATTGGATGAGCGCGCTGGTCCTGCGAAGCAACAGTACGATAACGCACAGACAGTGGCTAAGGAGGAGGTCCAATCCCAGCAGTCGGAAGATCAATTACAAGATACGGACGGGTGGAACTTTGATGAAACTCCAGCTCAGGAGTTTCGGACTGCCCAGATCCCACCTCACCGGCCAGACGTGGATGCCTTTCCCAACGCGAACTTCGCCGGGTCAAAGTCCCCCTCACGGGGTGGATCTGTATCGCATCGAAGGAAGAGTTCTGGCTCCAAACGTAAGAGCGAAGGTGCCCTTGACGTCGGCGCGGGAGCGACACAGAAACAGGATTCTATTTTTAAAGTCCGATTCGCTCTCCGCGGCCACCTGGACGTCATCCGCTCAGTAATCTTCACTGGGGGTGGTAGCCCCTCCGAACCCGAGATCTGCACGTGCAGCGATGATGGGACGATCAAAAGATGGATCATACCGGCATCGTACGGGGCCTATGGATCTCACGGAGGGAACTCAAGCAACGATCTGGATATAACGAGTTGCTTCACCCATCGGGGTCATGTTGGAGCAGTAACCGCACTGGCTGCGTGCTCCCCATCCCAGAATTTCTCAAATGGTGGTCGTGCTCTAGGTGATGGATGGGTATTTTCCGGTGGACAGGATGCCAGCGTGCGCGTCTGGGAACGCGGACGGATCGATCCCAAGGCCACACTCGACGGTCATACAGATGCCGTTTGGGGCCTTTGCGTACTTCCTGGCACTGCTGGTACTGTGTTTGGAGATTCATCTAGTCACTACGGAGGACCAGATCGAATCTTGCTGGCGTCGGGAGCTGCAGACGGGCGGATATTGATCTGGGCCGTCAGTGCACCCCCCCAGCTATCATCACCACAAGCCGGTTCCAGGCGCGCTGGTGGAAGTCGGCGGGCTAACTCGATATCATCTGGATCTAATTTCCCATCTTCGCCTCAACCTAGCACCGCAACCACTACACCTTTCCACTATACTCTCGTTCATCATATTCTCCGGACCGACTCCCCATCACCAACTTGTATCAGCCCTCTGTCTCTTGCAGGTGTCAATTTCGTTGTTTCATACACAGATGCTTCGATCCTTGTATATGACACGAGAACGGGCGAGGAGATTGTGGGCATGGCGAGCTTGGAAACCTACGATGGCACTCCCTCGACGGGGGTCAACTCTGTCGTTGCAACCACTATCGGCTTTGATGGTTCTGCGGGTCTCGATCCTAGTCGGACGTTGGCTGATGAAGAAGTTGTGCACGGAGCTACAGGTTCCAGTGCCGTGGAGGGGGTTATCATAAGTGGATACGAAGACCGATACATCCGTCTCTTCGACGCCAATAGCGGTACGTACTCTGCAATTCATGACTGTAAGAACGAAGCCACTGACATTTTCCGTCATTTTGCAGGCCAATGCACATACACGATGCTTGCCCACCCTGCAGCTATTGCTGCACTTTCCTTGTCTCCTGATGGACGTGAACTAGTGTCCGCCGGTCATGACGCCAGCTTACGGTTCTGGAACCTTGAGAAACGCAGCTGCACCCAAGAGATTACAAGTCACCGGTTGATGCGTGGTGAGGGTGTGTGTGCCGTCACCTGGAGCCGCGACGGCCGCTGGGTCGTCAGTGGTGGCGGAGATGGAGTTGTCAAGGTCTTCTCAAGATAACGACGGATTCTGCCTGTCTATGCATGAAGTCTGATATTGTCCGCCGACAATTCGTTAGGCTACTCTTCTGAATGAGCGCTTGGTCAGTTTTTGAGCATTTGCAGTGGTGTCAAATTACCTGGCATTTGTTCCTTTCTAGTCTTGTGGTTATAGCTCCCTTGTCATTTTCGTTCTTTCGCCATCATACTTGCATGCATGAACTTTCCTGTCGAAATGACCATTTTGGCATTCCACCTCCAGGTTGCGGCTGTTCCTCTTTCCCCCTCTCCATGTGGAAGCTTTTGATGATTTGGTATTGATGGTGTTATATTATCACGACGTTCAAACTCGACAGCTTGCAGCTGGGCTTCGATTCATGCTCACCTCCATTTTCCCCATACCTGATCCTTGGTCACTTGGCCTCGAGATACGGTGTGAGATGGGACTCGGTAATAATCCTACCCTGTCTCCATTTCGCAATTTCGAATTCTCACATTTTCCAGAAAGGCATGCTTAAGTATGCCTTTCATTTGGCTTCTATGCGTATATGTTTGTGTATAACAATTAATTCCTATACCAATTCCTCGGCTTCTGTTCCTTGAAATTAGCATCAAAATTTAGCACATTGAATAGAATTGATTCCTGTATTGACCTTGTGCTTCATGCAGCGTCTGCACTACAAGGCACCGCTGATAGTATACTTTCATGGAGAGCACTGTCACACTTTCGATCTCAATCCGGAGTCAGTGGCACTCCGAGGAAGCACAGAACAGATTCCACAATCGCGCTCAAGGAAATATATCATTGAAAGGCTATCTACAGTAACACCAATAATTCTAGCTCGACCTCCACGCCTCCTGGAAAAGCACCCTTAACTTATTCGCCTCATCATAATCCTTCAGCCTCTGCTCCAAAAAGCCTTGCAAATCATCCCAGAAAGCCTCCGTCGCCACAACACTCTCCCCACTAGGCCCAACAGCAGGCTTGGGGGGCGCATAACTCTCCACCTGCTCAGCACCTGCCCCCTCACCCTCACCCGCACTCTGAGCAACCTGCGCCCCGCCCATGATCATAACGCCGAACTCGACCTCCTTCCCGCCAGATAGCATCTCCGGCTCATCGGCAAGCACTTCCGCGATGGTCTTCCCCGTCACCGGTTTGCGCTTGTACAGGATCTTGATCTTGTCGAGGGAGACCTTGTTGCCCTGGGCGTCTGTCACGCGCTCGCGGACGGCGTCCTTGAGATCCTGCACGGAGGTCGTCGAGAGGGCGGTGTTGGGGAGGGAGAATTCGAGGGACGGGTTGCGGGCTGATTTCAGGTGCACTGTTATGGATTTCGAGGAGCCCGGGGCGAGGGGCTGTTTGGTCTTCTTGGGCATTTCGGGGTGGGGTGCGTGGAGGCGGGGGAGGGTATACTG
>NW_020798155.1:0-93306 GCF_002237265.1 Aspergillus thermomutatus | reverse complement strand
AGGGGCAGTCGCGTGGGCGGGTGGGGGGTGGTGGAGGTGAACGACGACAAGCGGCGGTGGATCTACGTGGATGACCCGGAGGCACTGCGGCGGTTGAAGGCGCGGGAGGAGAGGGACAAGGAGAAGGCTGCGAAAGAGGGCGAGGCGTCGATGGACCATGTGCAACGGTACGAGATGGTCGCCAAGCGAATCTGGTAGCTGCATAGAATGTTTTGCTTGTGACAGAGGTATTATAGGAAAAATTAGTTCATTATCATTATCATCACTGTCATTATCAATGTCAACGGCAATCTTTACATGACTGTACAACGACACCACGACCTGACCGGCAACGGCTTCCTCGCCACCAAAACATACAGATTCACCAAGGGCAACGACGACGTACAATGCCGCCCAAACTCCTCGACCAGCCGCTCTGCGCGCTCGATGGCGCTCTTCTCATCCACCACCTCGCCAGACTTGACCATCGCGTGCGGCATCAGCGCCCGAAGCACCTGCATCAGCCATGACCGCGCGGGCGCGCGCAGATGCGGCTTGTCCGCCGTGCTGTTGGCGTACAGCCGGGCGTCCACGAAGCCCGTCTGCGCGACGAGGTGATGGAGGTATTGCGGCGCGGAGGCACAGAGACCGAGCTTCTCGACGGCATCGACGATGATCTGCCGCATTTCCATGTCGATGGGGGAGGGGTTGTCCGTGCAGAAGGCGGTTGTGTCGCAGTCGTCCCATTGGAGGTAGCCGCCGGGTTCTGTGTCCATCAGCATTCCTCTCTTGCCCTCTGAGGCCTTTCAGAACGAGAGGGAGGAGAGACTTACTCAGAAGATCATACAGATTCCGTACCGCCCGCGGATAATCCACCTCCTTCATGGCGCCCACGAGGAGCCGCACGTGCACCAGGTCATACCGCCCCCAATGCTCCTTCGGAAACGGCTGCAGGATATCGTGCACGGTCAGCCGGATCTCATGCCGCGGGGCTTTGAACGAGCTGAAGGGGAACTGGACGGGCGAGATGTCGAAGCCGTGGAGGGCGAGTTTATGGCGCGGGTGACGGTTGTGGAGGGTTTGTGCGGCGTCGATGAGCCAGATCCTATTTTGTGGTCAGTCTGTGGCTATCATCTGGATGACCCCATGTCTGGCGTACCCTGTTCCTGTGGCTGCGTCTGCTATGGAGCGGATGTTTGCCGTTGGGATGGAGGGGTGGATGGGGGTGCCGCCGATGACGTCCACGAGGAAGGCATGTTGTGCGTTGAGGCTATACCATACCCGTCAGCAGTCATATCAGCTTAGAAGGATGCATCATGTGTACCGTTTGGATTCTTCAGGATCACGACCTAGGAGGTACGCTGCGTCGGATGCGTCCATGATGTTGCATGAGCATATGATGTCAGGGAGTCTCAATCAAGCAGAAGCACTGAAAGATATAATGAAAGAATTACAGAATATTTAATATCTCGTACACTGCACTATCATCTAGAAGAGGAAGGTAGTGAATGGTAAGCCAGTAACCCTAAATAAACCAGAGACACCAAGCATACAGAGTACAGGATATTCACCAGACACAAGCACAAAACAGCCACTCCCCGTGCACTATGACATACACTCATATCATCTTATCCTCGGCCAGGCCACGCCACGCCACACTACACCACTCCATCCGGAACAAACAGACTTCTGCCGGCCCCATTAGCTCGACACTGACAGCGGGTTTAGGATGCTCTCGGATGCACGCTGCTGGAGAGGGAAACTGCCACGCCCACACCCACGGCCCACGAGTCTGGGCGGCCGGGATCAGCTCAGGGATTTACTCTTGGTATCTAGTCTAGTCTACGGAGTAGTGTCATGGAAAATCCAAGGCCCAAGGTCTTGGTGGCAAGGCCTGAGCAAGGTGCGACTGTCGGTTTCCTGCTTCCTGGATGGCCTCGTAAGCACTAGGGATTACTCTGGAGGTATCCTAGAATGAACTTGAACTCCACGGTCTTACCACAGGCAATCATGCAAATGCAAATGCAGCCTGACGGTTCCAGAAGCCAGGCCGCTGGGTGGGTTGGAATAATTGGGGTCCACTATTGCATTTGCAACTACAATTGCGCTTGAGCAATTTGGAATTAGATTGGTCTGGTTAGTCTACCTGGTAGATACTCGGTAGGTGACAGTGAATGTGAATCCTGACTCATGAATATTAATACTCCCAATGATAGTGAACCAGATGCTTAGAAATCCTCCTGTACTCCGTAGTAATTAAAAGACCCCTCATCCACCTACTTCATCTTCACCTCCTTAATATCCATGCAGACGACGTTGATTCAATTCTGCATCATGTCACTTACTCAATTCTTCAAGCTAAATAATAGTTCATACACGCGGACGCCCATCATTGGCTGTGCTTACTGCCCACACAATCAACTAACCAGTGCCTTGGGAGAGTGGCTGGACACCGACGCTCGACGAGATCCACTCGCACTCATGGATCCGGATACAGTCAGGCAATCATATTCATGCGCGGGTGGAGTTGTCATCAACCCTGCTCAAGCCAAACGTTCTACGGAGTACTTCTGCAATTAATCTGCTTTACTTCCTCGGGCTCTGCAGTTTGCAGTCTGTTGAACGTGCGGGTCTAACGGCAGCACTGCCCGCAAGGTCTGGCTCGACTAGCAAAAGTCCGTGCATGCGCTAGGCTACGCTACCTGGCTTTGCAGTTGCATTTGCGCTCTGCGCTGACGATCAGGAGGGGAAGGTCTGTCTGCACTCTGCTTTACTGTGAGACACTGATGGGATGAGGGAAAGGTTGCCTTGTTTGGAAAACTAGAAAGGTAATACCGGATACAATAAAAAGCGATTCGATTGTCTACATGTGAGGCTGTGGCAGAAACAGCAAACTAGCTGGGACGCCGCTCCGGCAACCGCGCAAACACATACTGGAAGATCTCCCGGCTCTTGTACAGATTCTCCACCCGCAGCCGCTCGTTGTACAGATGCGCGTTGTCGCTCGCCTGGCCGCAGGGCAGGTTGGCCGCCGGCGCTGAGAATTCCTTTTCCAAGAACCGGATCGTGGGGATCGATCCGCCCTCGCGGATGAAGATCGGCTGGACTGATGGACGGGTAGCGACCGGCTCGCTGGCAGTGGCTGCAAGCTTCTCGTCGGACGAGGAGTCCCCGCTCGCGTCTGGCGAGGCGATGGCGCCCGATTTGCTCGTCAGCGTGGACGAGGTGGGCACCGTGGTGCTGAGGGCAGTGCGCTGGCGGGCCTTGCTCTTGCCTGCCGACGAGGTCGTCGTCGACATGATGATGCGGTCGATGTGCGAGGCCAGGCTGTCCGAGGAGTCGGTGCGCGCGAGTCCCGGCGAGTCCTTGCGCTTGGCGGCGCGCTGCAGCGGCGGGTACTGGTGTTTCTGGCTGGTGTGGTCCCGGCTCCAGGCTGCGGTGATCGCTTCCGAGAGGGTCTCGAAGATCTCGTTGTCGGGATCGCCGAGCCAGGGATCCGACTTGCCTGTGATTTCTACCGTGAGGTCGTTCTGCGACTCCAGCTTGTCGAATTGCTCCTGCGCGTACAGGGTGAGGTTGGCGGCCACCTCGTCTGCTTCTTGATTCGGGACGACTCGGATCGAGAGGCTGGCTTTGGCTTTGCGCGAGATGGTGGTCGTCGACGCCTTGCTGCTTCCGGGTACCTCGACGGAATGGATGGTGAGAGATGGCTCCCGCCACCGGTGCATCAACGAGTTGATGAGCGCATCGCAGTCGGTGATTTCAGGGTGCTGCGGTAGCAGAATCCTCGCTACGTCTGCGAATCGCTGCTTCTCGGCCTCCGTCAAGGGAAGGACAAGGCCGTGGAAGCCTGGGATATTGACCCGCCCTTTAGGGCCCACCAAGCTGGCCAGCAGCATCGACAGATCCTTCAAGGGCTCATCCAGCAATGCGCTACCGTCAATGCCGCTGTGGAGATCGGGGTGGTCGCTGGTGACGATCAGATTGGCATGCACCACACCCCGCAGGCCGTATGTCAAACAGGGGTTGTAATCGTCGAGCCAGTAACTGTTGGCCAGTAGAATCCAATCAACCGGTCCAATTTCCGGCTTGTGTTGTCGGATGGTCTCGTGGAAACCTTGCGAGCCTGACTCCTCCTCGCCCTCGATAAGGAAAACAACGTTGCAAGGAAGCGCCTTTTGCCGTGCCAGATCCGCAGCCGCATACAATGCCGCCAGGATAGGCCCTTTGTTGTCCGAAACTCCACGGCCGTACAAAAAGCCATCGATGGATGCCAGCTGGTACGGATCGGTGTTCCACTTGGTTCGGTTGGCATCCGCACCCACGACATCGTAATGGCCATAGAACAGAATAGTCTTGTCGACTTTATCGGGCGAGTTGGCGCCGAATCGTGCGTACACAATCGGGTTTGTGTCTTGTCCCGTAGGCAGGAGCTTCGTTTTCGCCCCCAAGTAGATGCAGTGTCGTCGGAGGAATGCCGCTCCCTGATTGCACTCCCCAGCGAACTTCGGGCTGGCCGAGACTGTTTTGAAGGCGACGAATCGGGCAAGGCAGTTGACCATTTCGTCTGCGTCTCATATGAGCATCGTGACTTTGTCAGATATTGTGACTATCCTTACCGTTATTGATCGGTGCCAGCTCATCCTGCTTGCTAGACACCTCCGTCAAATCCCAGATGCCCACTGTGTTGTCATTGCCTCCACTGGCGTAGATGAGCCGGTCCTTGAATCGACCGGCTGCAGACGCCAGCATCGTTCCTCCGTGAGCAATCCAGCTGCCCACTTCTTCAAATCGAGAATTAAATTTCTAGCCACGACGGTCAGCCCACGGCTCCACACATCAGTAAAATCAAGAGCATACCTTGATGACTCCATTCGAATCACCACAAACCACCAATCCTTGAACAATATCGACCGCCCATAAGTCGCCCGTATGTCCGGTGATGCGTTTCACCAACTGGCGCGAGTCCAAATTCCAAATGTTTAGCGCACCCCCGGAAAGGCCACAATAGAGAAACGATCCGTCGACGGCCAGCGCAAGAACCGGATCCCCGTTCTCGAGCGCTGCCATTTCAGACGGCGCCTCGTCCTGGTCCAAACGCCACAGTTTGACCACGCCGTCGCCGGCGCCCGTCAGAAGCACCTCCTCCGTAGGCGATGATTCAAGCAAGCCTCGGACAAGAAGCATGGTGTAGATGTATCCATGATGCGAGAAGAGTTTGTGATGGTCGCGTTTGAAGGTCAGGACTTGACCCCCTTGGATGACTGCCCGTACGCCATCAGCACCCGCGTCCGGCCGGGGTGCGCGTGTCCCATCGGGCCCCCGGGAATCAAAGAACCGGTGCGTGCGCTTCGACAGATGAGCGGCTGACTGCTTGGTCGAGACTGCATCTGTTTTGGCGAGGTCGCACCACTACAATAGTCAGTACCGAGGCTTTTGAGGATCAATATAAGCCTACCTGAATGCTAGTATTTTGACCTCCGCAATAGATCGTCTTCAGGCTTGACGAGTACGCCACGGAGAAGATATCGCCCACATCGTGATGAGAATGGATCGAAAATAGTCGATCAAAAGTCCTCGTCGACCAGACCTACAGAAGTCAACAAGCTGGGACTTCCAACGGACGCACAAAAGTCCCTTACATTGATGACGGAATCTCCACCACTGGAGAAGAGAAGGTCGCCATCCTCGGACAGATGAAGGCCCAGGACACTTTCTTGATGAGCGTGAACAGAGAGCACAAGTTCATATGTCTCGAGAGACCATGCCTATGCCGGGTTTCAGTATATGTCTACCAAGGGTCAGGAGTTAGAAGTACTTACCACAATATCTCCTCCTTGTAACCCAGCAAAAACACATTCATCGTCTATGACCAGAGCCAGCACCGATCGACTAGCCTGTACTCGATGTCCGATACCACCGTCTGATCGGGTGTTCAGATGATCAGGGCCATCGTTGAGGAATTGCCGAGTCAAAGGCCGCGAGTCCGACCCGTCAATTTCCATTGAGGGACCAGGTTTCCCTTGTACTGCGCTGTTCATCGCTACGACACGATGAAACAGAGAGTCTTAGCCAGTCTTTCTAAGGATTGGATGCTGTGGCTTTGGTTTGGGAGAGGAAGTGATGGTCTGCTTCGTCCACGTGATGCCCTCTTGCAGTGGTGTGGATGAGTCACCTCAAGAACTACACCGTAGATACATATGAAGAGGTTAACTGAATGATGAAAATACAATGAGAAGAAAATAACAGGAATTGGCGATATCGCTCCTTGATTGAGTGCGCAGTCAACAAAACTCCTGGGAATTCTTTTGCTTCTTTTCTGCGGTGATGTCGTGATTGAAGGTGTGGCGGTGCGGGCAGAAGCAACGAAAGCATCAAAACGGAGCAAAACAGCCAGCGATCCTTCCTGAGTAATGAAGTACTGTGACATACCTCGAAGGCGCTCTCGATTCTTCCGACAACATGACTGTCTGCTTCTAGGGTCAGTATGGAAAATACTACTGCAGTCTTTTGTTCTGCTTATTATCGAGGTCTGCTGCTAGCTCAGATACAAGGCAGGACTGACCTAGGTTCCCATAGAAGATGGGTTATCAGAGTATTTGTCTTGCATTGAGACATATTCCATCAGGTCCTAATCTGCAAGCCTCAAAAAATAAGTCAAACTATCAGTGACCCAGGGAAGGTGTAGCAGGCAGATGTAGCATTTATTTTATACCCATCAGGATCTTGAGGTCAAGGGAACACAAAGATGTCGCAAAGACAAGGGAGAATGACGAGAGACGAGAAATGAGCAAAGAGAGTCACAGTCGCATTGACTTATCTATCCCTAGCTGAGATATGAACAAAGAAGCTACTGTAGGTACATGATTTTTGTGCCCGAGATACGGTGTAGCTGTCCATCATCATTCCATTTCCTCAAGGCTTACATAGGACGGGACAACAGGTTTGATAGTCAGCCATGACGTTTCTTCTGCCATTTGCCTCAGAGGAGTATCCAACAGAATCTAGATTAGATGAACTTGTTGTTCCTTCTTATGTTCCTTTTTTTCAATAAATATGAAAAGCGTCTGAGGATCTGGCTAAAACTGGAATCTGGATGGAGAGAAATGCTTGGGCTAAATTACGCGTATTGTAAGAGTATCAGAAGAGATTACGTAATGGTGTGGCAGTACACCAGCCACAGTGGCGGTGACATCTCCCACCAATCAGAATCTACAACATCACCGCTACTCTTATCACCCGGTACCTATTGACCTGTGTCATCCACCATTATCAAGAATTTTCTTAAACAGCAATGAATCATCGAAGGATTGGTTCCATCAGGACGACAGAAGTACCTCCTTATAACTCATACAACAGCAATGTCTTGTGCCCAACCAACTCTACTGGCCCGAGTACAGTAGTGCAGCCAACGATCATGGATGATGCAGCCATGCATCCTGATCGTGTTGTGCCAGCAAATCGCCGTCCCCACGGATCTTCTAGATGGGTGGCTTAATGGCTAATCCTGCTGCCTTTGCAACCCAAACAGAGACCAGGAAGCACTAATCTCCTTCATACAGGGCTCAGTTTTCAAGGTCTCAACGATGATTTGACTCCAACGCCTTGGAAATCTAAGCTCTTCTGCCTTGTCCGCCAGCTTCATCACACCCAAGCAGGCCGAATATTCTCGCGGAATTTCATCCTGTTCGCTGCTTCGCTCTTATTTAGACGCCGAATCTTGCTACAACTGTCGACCATCCCAGCCTCCCCATTTCTTTTCTTCGTTATTCCTTCCTCAGAACTTTGAGTTGTTCATGGTCTTGGCCCCCCTGACTCAATACAGTCATCGTATTTGTTGGTCAGGCCCGGCCTTACTCTTCTTATTTTTCTGGGGTGGTACCTTACTTTGGTGCATTTAAGATTCCAATCTCAGCTGAGAAACCTTACCTTGAAACAGGCACCAGTTTCTATGTCCCTTTTTCGCCTCCCAGGTTCCGTCCGTGCTCCTTGATCATCTGGAGATACCTTCAGAATCTTATCTTAGGTTGTTCTTTGAGTTCTCCCTGGCGGAGAATAAGAATAAGGGGAAAAGTCCCCGTTCTCCACCTGCGCCAACACCTCTATCTACGGAGTACAGTACACTATCTAAGCTGCTCTTCACCGCTTGATCTCGGAGCCACCACCGACTCCGATCATCATTATATGAATCATCGTCTATACTGATTTGAGACGGGTGACAGCAGTTTGGACTTATCCTGACGACCTAGTTATTCGTGGCTATTGAATGCTGTCTAATCTAGCATCCTTTACCCAACAGTATGCCTCCGTTAGGCGAGACGATTGCCGTGATCGACAAGTCCGGCAAGGTAGTGAGCACGGTAGGCACTTGGCACTTTTTCTCGTCATCTCCAACCGTTATAATTCGATCTGACCACTGCACAATAGAGTAAACACCTCTTCGGGGTCTTTACGCAGGCCAAAAATGCATATCGTGAACGCAAGGCTCAGATTCAATCGGAGCGCAACGCCAAGATTGCCGAAAGGGAAGCCCTCAGGGCCTTGCAAAACTATCACATTGATGATGCGCCGTCAGTCGCTCCCTCTCGCAGAAGCAGAAGCACACATTCGCGACACCCTCGACATCATCGCACCCCTTCGCACTATGAACAGGACCTGCACTCGGTAGCCTCGCACACGGAGTCCTACTACGCCCGTCCACCGGACATGGTCCGACGTCATACGCATCATAATATCACCAGGGAACCTGAGCGACGCCCGATGACGAGTCGTTCCAAATCGGATGCTCATGTCGATATGGACTTGGCATACGGCGAGTTCCATCCGTCGGCCCTGACCAGGGATCCATCCTCACAGCAACAGCAACTCCAAAGGATCGAAGACCCTGAACTCAATGGTTTGGTCGACCGCGCCCAATGGCTTCTCGAGGAAGCCAACTGTGTGCACCACAGTGCAACTGCCACGATTGCTCACCTTCAGAAGAATCCGGACGCCATGGCTGCTGTCGCGCTGACCTTGGCTGAAATCAGCAACCTGGCGACGAAAATGGCACCTGCTGCACTGTCCACCCTTAAGTCGGCCGCCCCGACCATTTTCGCCTTGCTAGCGAGTCCACAATTCCTGATCGCCGCCGGTGTCGGTCTCGGTGTTACGATCGTCATGTTCGGCGGGTACAAGATCATCAAGCAGATCCAATCTGCCGGCAACGACGTTATCCGGGGGCAGGGGCAAGAAGATAGACAGTCCGTCATCGTGGAAGACATGATTGAATTCGACACCGATTGTCTTAGCGGAGTCGAGATGTGGCGGCGTGGTGTCGCTGACGCGGAAGCAGATAGCCTCGGCACATCTGTCGATGGTGAATTCATCACCCCCACTGCCGCCGCCATGTCTGGTATCGACATCACCACGGCACGTATGATGCGAGATCCTCGATTCAAGTTCCACGACGATGAGTCCGTTGCTTCATCCCGCCGTTCCCGTCGCTCGCGGGCCCCGAGAAGCAGCTCTCGGTACCATCAGTCTGATTTTGACGCGGGCTCGAAAGCACCATCGGTGGCTCCGTCGCGGACGCACACAAAGATTTTCTCCAAGGCACCCTCCAAAGCTCCCTCCAAGGCCCCATCAAGGGCCCCGTCCAAAGCGGAATCGCGTCATTCCGACAAGGACAAAAAGCCCAAGGAGAAAAAAAAGCGGTCCAGTCGCCTGCGGCTGATGTTTACAGCCTGATTACTTCCTCTCGCATATGCACCATGCCATTGTATATGCTATTGTACAGTCATGATCCGAAATGCCAGAGACGTGGATGTCCATACGCGAGGCCGGTTCATTATTGAGTCTATTTTTTCTTCTTTGCCCTTTTCATTCATTTCATCTCAGTCTCTCATTTGCACCCAGGGCCATCCTGGCGAGAGCGATGTATATAGCTTCTCTGCATATTTTCAGGCGTTGGGGTGGGTGTCTCATCACTCCTTTGAAATGGTTATTCAGCACGCGTCTCATTCATGTCAAATCGCTTCACTTCGAGGTTGCACTTACACAGAGGCCTTCAAGATTGAGTCACTGGGTTAGACTAGATCTGCCATCATCTACATCGTACTCGGAAGTATGGGTTATCATATTGTCATTTACGAGGCACGAGAACACGATCAAACGAAAGACATGAATATGTGACTACCTTAGTGATTTCCACCTCCCTTAGTATCATTAACCTTGAACAATCAACCAAAGCAATATGAAGCAGCAATGCATTCCAGATTTTCAAGACCGTAAACTGTACAACAAGGACGTCCATCTCATCCCATTCTACAAGGCCAACCCGCGTGTATATTGTATACGCAGACAATTCGACCAGAATCCTCCTCGGACCTTGAAAGCTCAATCAATTGCCGAGTCGTCGAGCGGGACGAGCCCGATTCCGTATGGGGAAGTAGACTGCATGATTTGACTTTCTCAGTCGAATACATTTAGGGGATCCAAACCAGCCCGATTGTTCTATATTAAGTTCGCCGGCACGGATACTTGACTCCTAGTCTTCCTGCCAGCCTCGGGTGGATCATTATCAGCGTGAATGGGGAATAAGTCGTGCGAATTGTGGGGATCGGTCAGATGTGTATTATAGATAGTCCATGTGCCATGTAGTCTGATATCCAGGTATCTACACTCCGTGAAGTTCATAGTAAATCAGAGACTGAGATGAAAATGACCATACGGCTCAACTGCTGACACATTCGGACGTGAGCGCAGAGTTACTGAATAGGAGGACAGCGTTGGTAAAGCTGCTTAATGGCCGGCAGGCTGCATCTCAGTTCAGTTCCCTGGTGCATAACTCAAATCTGAGAATTAGCCATGGCTGCACCAGGCAAGCTGTCTGGATATTGAGGGGGTATAGCAAGATGACCTGGGCGCCCATCGGCAATGCACAACCCCATCCTTTGCCGTGACCTAGAGATTAGCATCATTATCCGCAAAGCAGCCCCCAACATAGATATGGTCCGATACTGATCCAAAAAGCCAGTTTGTGGGCCGCAAGGGACCATCCCACGAAAATCCACGGGATGAGTCTGGGGAGAGACGGGTTGACGTGTTTCGGCAGATGCGGGCTTGAGCAGAGCCGGGCCACTGCGCAAAGAGTGGTTCACCCGGCGTTGGTGCCGAGCGGGCAATAATAATGGGGGATTTGCGCGGTCTCCGAGTTGCAAGTCAAGGGGGTCATGTCTTGATTCGTTGATTGACATGGGATTGCATGTGTATGTTGATAATATGTTAAGGATTGTTGGCTCTGGTATGTTGGCCTGGAATTCCCCCGAGCCCCGCTTAGTTTCGGACTGGTCGACGTTTTGAATCTCATTCGAGTCATTATTACGAGTACGAGTTTCCGACGACGGGAGAGATATGGAGGACTGGAGGTAATCACATTATTAGAAAATGATAGTTACTTTCGCGCTCGCCGGGCTGTGGGGAAGTCCATTCGCTTGAGACTGGAATACTTGCCGCTTCTCCCGGCGAGAGCAGATATAATCCTTCATCATCCTTACTACTTACTTCTTCATCGCTTTCCTTACATGTACAATTTTGGCACGTCAGTGGCGAAGTGGTAAGATCGGGATTCAACCAGATTACCAGATAAAGCAAGTTGCGGACAGCCGTGCAGTGTACAATCCTGTCGTCATCTGGATTATACTGTCTGCTATAGCGTCTCATCGCCATGATTGTACCACGGGCAAAAACACCTCTCGAGGTGGTTATTGTTGGGTAGGCCAATTTCCTACACTGCTGCCCTTATATTCCAGGTTCAAGCTGACTTTTCAGTGCCGGTATGCTGAGTGATGTGGATGACCTACCGTAGGCTGACTGGTATAGGCATTGGTGGTATGGCTGCCGCATTGACATTGGGCCAACGAGGACATCATGTCGTTGTTCTCGAATCTGCCCCAAAGGTATGCAACCAAGCTCCTCAGAGCATGAGAGATACGAGAAGTTCAGACTGACCCCGGATAGCTCATGGAAGTCGGGGCTGGAATCCAAGGCTCTCCGAACATGCTGACGCTGTTTGACAGTGAGTGGAATCCCTTTTGCCTCAATGAAAACAGCTAATGTATCTTCAGGATGGGGAGTCTCTCCCTCAATACACGCCAAGGACGTCGCCTTGGAACACATTCACGTCCGACGATGGGAGGACGGCAGTCTTCTGGGAACAATGCCCGTGAACAAGACATACGGCCAGCAAGTAGTGGTCCACCGCGCAGATCTCCACGATGCGCTGATCGAAAAGGCTGTGGCGTTGGAGAACGTCGAAGTACGAGTCAACTCGACGGTCACTCGCGTGCAGTTCGACCCTCCAGCCGTGACCCTTGCCAACGGGACCGTGGTGTACGGCGATGTAGTCATTGCAGCAGACGGGATCAAATCCGGCATTCGCGACCAGCTGCTCGGCGCGGAAGCTACCAAGGCCATGCCCACTGGAGACGCTGCGTACAGAATCATGCTTCCCCGAAGCGCAATGGAGCATGATCCCGAGCTGAAGGAGCTCATCGACGAGCCCCAAGCGACCCGGTGGATCGGCCCATACCGCCATATCATCGCTTACCCGGTCCGCAACCACCAGCTATACAACATCGTCCTGCTTCATCCAGACCGCAGCGACGTCGAAGAGTCGTGGACAACCAAGGGCTCGAAGCAGGCTATGGTCGATCACTATCGCGGCTGGGACAGGCGAGTCACGAAGCTCATCGACCTGGTCCAAGACGACGAAGTCCTCGAGTGGAAGCTCTGCCTGCACCCGCCTCTCAAGACGTGGATCAAGGGCCGCGTGGCCTTGATCGGCGATGCCTGCCATCCAATGCTGTAAGCTCTCACTCGCAGCCATCCTGGAAACTCTCACTAACCCGCAAGCAG
The DNA here is from genome assembly GCF_002237265.1 of Aspergillus thermomutatus. NCBI lineage: Eukaryota > Fungi > Ascomycota > Eurotiomycetes > Eurotiales > Aspergillaceae > Aspergillus > Aspergillus thermomutatus. The sequence goes on along the minus strand of NW_020798155.1, from coordinate 80,430 downwards.
TCCGTACGTTGGACAAGGCGCCGCTCAGGCAGTCGAAGACGCCGCCGCCCTCGGCGTCCTCCTGTCCACGATCTCCTCGCGGAGTGAAATCCCCCTGGCCCTGGAGGCATACGAACGATCCCGCAAACAACGCGCAGAGACGGTGCAGCAGTCCGGCACCACCAACCGCGCTACCCTGCATCTTCCAGACGGACCGGAACAACAAGCCCGCGACGACCAGTTCCGCGCTGCGATGAACGGTGCATCGAACCCCGACAAATGGGCCGATCGGGAGACACAGAAATTCCTCTGGGGATGGGATGCAGAGAAGGTGGCCTTGGAGGCCTGGGAAGGTGAATTCTCTATAAGCTAGTTATGTGAATGAGACGGCTAACGATGATTTTTTGTGTTTGGCAGAGCTTCATGGGAACTACTTGACAACAACGCGCCATCATTTGTGATGTGGTCGCAAGATTAGTCTTTTGTGATTCTTTCCTCTTTCCCTAGGTGCATTCGCATTAGCGTGTTAAGCAGATTCTGTCATTATTCATTTTGCCTGCAGTGAACTATCTTCATGGCAGATTGGGTGTACATATATTTCTTATTTCTAGCTTTTCTGCTTTTGATGATTCACAATCTATTCGCAGCGTTGTTGACTACAAGCAACCTATGGACTCTACACAATTCGATGGCACATACTTTACGAACAAGTTAAGGAATGCAAGACACGATACACAAAACCTCAATTGGTTCCCGTGACGGAGTTTACATCTTCTCTTGTCTCTTCTTCAGGTAGGGACCGGCACCGCGCCGCGAGAAGCCCCATCGGATCTGGTTAGCCATGGAGATCTCGAGGTTCAGTTCTTCGGCCCAGGTCCACACCAACCCAGGGTTCTTCTGGAAGCCACGTCCAACAAGCACAAGGTCCAGTCCGTCCTTCTCTAGCAAGGAATTAGCCATATGTGCGCTGTCAATCATGCCCACTGATGCCACTGCTAGTTTGTCCCCGACGGCCTTCTTCACAGCAATGGCAAAGGGTGCTTGGAAGCCTGGCTTCGCGTGGATATGCTGCGCCGAATGAGTGCCGCCGCTGCTCACGTCAAGCACGTCTATGTATCCGCTGTCTGCCAGCACCTTTGCAAATATGACAGTGTCCTCCGCTCGCCAGCTGGGCCTGTTGGGTTGGACCTCCTCCAGCCAATCGGTGGCGGAGACCCGCAGGAAGACAGGCATATCCTTGGGCACAGCTTCCCGGGTGAGTCTGGCGATCTCCAGACTGAGCTGGATGCGGTTCTCGAAACTGCCTCCGTACTCGTCTGTTCTCGTGTTTACCGCAGGTGACAGGAACGACATCAGAAGATAGCCATGCGCATTGTGGATTTCGATGAAGTCCGCCCCGGCCTTGACAGCCCGTTTCACAGCAGCCACCCAGGCGGTCTTCAAATCCTCGATATCCTGCTTGGTCATCTGCTTCGGCACAGGGTTCCGGCTGTTGAAGGGCTCATTCGTGGGGCCTTTGACGCGGTCTGGCCAGCCTCCCATCTTCTCGGAGGCGGTATCGTTGGCCGACAGCCACGGCGCGACGGTGCTGGCCTTGCGACCTGCGTGTGCGATCTGCACTCCGATAAGCTGGTTCTGGCTGTGGACGAATTCGATCACGCGGCTCAATGGTTCAATCTGCGAGTCTTTCCACAGTCCCAGGTCCTGCGGGGTGATCCGGCCTTCGGGCTCGACTGCTGTTGCCTCGACGATCAAGAATCCTGGCCCTCGCTGGGCGATCCCTCCAAGATGTGCCATATGCCAGGGAGTCATATGTCCATCGTCGGCCGAGTATTGGCAGAGCGGTGATAGCTAGTCATTATCATGCATGTAAGCCATTTTTTTCCCCCCAAATTGTAAGGCTGGCATAGATGGCTGGGAAGAACTGGTACTCACACCAATGCGATTGTGGAAGGTCAGACCCCGCACCGAGAGGGGCTGAAAGAGCTTCGGAGGTGCCGATCCATCAGACTGAGGGTTAGCAGCTGTGCCTGCAGGCGGTTCTTGGGCAGGAGTAAAGTAAGAGATACCCGGGGCGGGTTTGTTCTCGATGTCTGGCACTTCAGATCGCGACATGGTTAATTGACACTGGTGGGATGTTTTATACGTAACTGGAATATCAACACCGCTTGATAGAGAGTTGAAGAAGAAGAAGAGATGCAAGATTCAGAAGATATAAGAGTAAAAGTCAGTGCAACCTGAGGGTGATTAGAAATCGTCTTGCAGATGGATGATGTAACGCTGTTCTAGTGCTCGTGCCGAGGCCTTGCAGCAAAGCCGGGTTATATCTCTGAGTGAGGGGAAGCACAAGGACCTGAAGAGCTTCAGGTAAGATGATCAAAGAGTTGCATCTTTCTGACTGAGACTTTTGTTTCGAATTTCCCTTTTCCATTGGTTGATCGCGGCGATGTCCCTAGGTATACCTGGATGGTTCGGCCCTTTTTTCCTTGCATGATGTTACCGAGAATTAGAGCATCAGCGGTCATCCTTCGTCAGCAATATCTCGAGTGACTCCAAATAATGGATTCCATCACCATCAGTTTTCTATTTGTGATATTGAAGCTGTTTCGTGATGAGAGTCATTTCTTGCAGGCGCATCATGTCACCGGATAAGAGTCAAGTGGGTGCTTATCGCTCGGCTCGCTCAGGCATGGAGCACTCGATCCATGCTTCCTCGAGTGATCCTCGTCAACACATGCATGCCATCAAGGCACTCCAGATGATCTCTTCTCAGAAACCATCTCAACGACGACACTCCTGACTCTTCCAAGACTGGAGGTCCTGCCGTTGTATCCGGCAATGATCGACGCCCCGCTCTTATCTTATCGCACGAAGCGATTTCGGCGGTGCCAAGCGCCCTAGTCCCAAAGAGGCAATGCCCCAGACCGCCAGGCACTCAGGCACTTCTCCCGCCAAAACTTTTCTTCCCGGACTTGTTGGAATGACTCAATCCCCAAGCTCCATTCCCTCCTCAATTGTTCCTTCTCGTGCTCCTGGTTCCCTTCCCATCAATTGCTACATCACACACATCAATCATGTCGAAAGGAAAGGTCTGCGTCGCCTTCAGCGGTGGTCTCGACACCAGTGTCATCTGTAATTGCCCCACACTTTCACCATGGGGGTTTCCGGCCCGTGCTGACCGCGGATTCCAGTGAAATGGCTCATTGACGAGGGCTACGAGGTTGTTGCTTTCAGTAAGGCGGCTCCGAACTTTGGACAAGGCGGAAAGCATGACTGACGTTTTCAATAGCTGCCGATGTTGGCCAGGAAGGTAATTCATCATTGCGAGATTCGAATTGCGAATTGGTCCGTCCTTGATGTTCTGACTCACCGCTCGTCCAGAGGACTTTGACGCTATCCGGGAGAAGGCTCTGAAGCTCGGTGCCGTCAAGTGCGAGATTGTCGACCTCCGCCGTATGTATACTCGAGAGATTTGCCTGGGTGATTACATTGGAATCTAACAGCAATGCAGGGGAGTTCATTGAGCAGCTCTGCTTTCCCGCCATTGCCTGCAATGCTATCTACGAGAACGTCTACCTTCTGGGTATGTCACGAGTGCCAAAAGAAACCGGTATTGATGTTAATTTCCATTGAAGGAACGTCTCTTGCCCGTCCCGTCATTGCTCGTGCTCAGATTGAGGTCGCCAAGGTTGGTTCTCCCTGGTGATTCACCACGCCAGAATCGCACATTGACAAGGAATGTATAGAGGGAAGGTTGCTTCGCCGTTTCCCACGGTTGCACCGGCAAGGGTAACGACCAGGTCCGTTTCGAGCTTGCCTTCTACGCCCTGCAGCCCGATATCAAGGTCATTGCCCCCTGGCGTGACCCTGCTTTCTACAACCGCTTCGCCGGTCGTAACGACCTGCTCTCCTACGCCTCTGAGAAGGGCATTCCCGTGACCTCCACCAAGGCCAAGCCCTGGTCTATGGACGAGAACCTGGCCCACTGCTCCTATGAGGCCGGTATCCTCGAGGACCCCGATGTCACCCCTCCCTCCGACATGTGGAAGCTCACCCAGGACCCTCTCACCGCCCCTGACCAGCCCGAGGATTTCACCGTTCACTTCGAGAAGGGTATCCCCGTCAAGCTCGAATACACTGAGGGTGGCCAGAAGAAGGTCGCTACCGACGCCGTCGACCTTTTCCTGACCGCCAACGCTATTGCCCGCCGCAACGGCGTTGGCCGTATCGACATTGTTGAGAACCGTTTCATCGGTATCAAGTCTCGTGGTTGCTACGAGACCCCTGGTCTCACCTGTCTGCGTGCTGCTCACATGTGAGTTACCTCAAACTGTCTTTTCCCGGTTGTCTCTAATTCGACATCAGTGATCTGGAAGGTCTGGTTTTGGACCGTGAGGTCCGTGCTCTGCGTGACCAATTTGTTACCTTCAACTACTCCAAGGTTTGTTTCTACCCGGCCGAGTTACTTTGTGGGGTGGAATGCTAACTCGTCTCAGCTCCTGTACAACGGCCTCTACTTCTCCCCCGAGCGTGAGTTCCTCGAGGCTTCCATCACTGCTTCCCAGAAGACCGTCAACGGACAGGTCCGTTGCCGCGCCTACAAGGGCAGCGTTTCCATTCTCGGCCGTTCCTCCGAGACAGAGAAGCTGTACGACATGTCCGAGTCCAGCATGGACGAGATCGGTGACTTTGCTCCTACCGAGACCACCGGCTTCATTGGCGTGTCCGCTATCCGTCTGAAGAAGTACGGCCAGATGAAGCAGGCCAACGGCGAGAAGATGTAAAGCGTGTGATTGAGGATAATTTAGGATGGGCTGCTTGCGGCCCTGAGTCTTTTCGGGTATCTGTGTTTTATATTATACATCTATTTGAGCATTTGACTTGTAACGGAATACAAAAGAATGAATGATCACGCCTTCCCCCTGAACCATCATCAACGGGCATGACGTCTGTCCCAATTGTCATAACTCATCATAGTCTTTGTGGAGGGGGCCTGTTATAGCAACATACTCTTATTTTATCAGGCAGGTGATGGTCCTGAGACCTTTGTGGGTGTAGGAGCGCATCCAGAGAGAATGAAATTAACATGATGTACTATGTTCCATACAAAATAATGATACCTAGGATTCTGAGTATTAGATCAGTCTTGGTAGACCAATCCTCTCTTCTAGGTAGTTATACATTCTCTTGACCAACCAGATCACTCCATTTGAGTTAAATTAAAGGATGCCACCCCCTCCACGGTTGCTATAGCTGGTGTGACTACAGTACAAAGTAGGATGGAGTAGTTTAATGATGTTTTTGAAATGGGTATATACTATTACTAGTCCTCAATAATATATTGCCTGCACTCTCAGCTATGTAGTGACATTCACCGATGTCGGTGACGTTACTCTCACCTGCATGACTGGGTATGAGGGTGTCGGTATGGCCCCATGAAGAGCAAACCCCTTCCACCTTGGTGGCAACAGTATCTCCAGGCCATTTAGTTTCCCTCAGATTCTGTAGCCAGTTGAGAGCAACCTTTAGCATGACACCATCCCAGTTATCCGCGGCTATGTCACAAATAGCCTGTACGTGGACCTCTCCGGCGCACAGAACGAGCTCAGTGCCAGCCTGGCTCGACGAACCGAGCATCTCACCAAACTGCCGGATATCATCCACATAAACCTCGTCGGTGCCCGCGAGGATCAGAACCTTCTTCGCATGAATAGATCGCCAAAAGTCCTTCGTCCCAGCCAGCGGAGTCGCCCAAACCTCCTCCTTCACCGGTTCCCAGTTCGAATTGAACAGCTCCATCGTCGCCTTACTGACAATATCCTTAGAAGCGTTGTACGTATAGCTCGCGGCGGTGGCCTCATTCGCACAGCGAGGACTGATGCAGAGCGCCGCACGGAGCTGCTGCTGCTGCTGCTGCTGCTGCTCCTCGCCCTCAAAAACAGGCCGAACCAGCGGATGCGGTTCCCGCAGATGCGCCAGAACCGCCAGAGCGAGATTCCCGCCCGCCGAGTCGCCCGCTATCGTGACATCCGTGGCATCATGGTACTGCAACAGGTACCGCAGCGCCGCGGCCGCCTGCGCCAGTTGGCCGGGATACTTGAGTTCCGGTGCGAGCGTATACTCAAGCAGGACGCATTTCGCATTGAGTCTCTGCGCAGCTGCGCGCGCGAACTTGAAGTGTCCCGCTGACAGGGGGAAGATGTACCCCCCGCCGTGGAAATAGAGCAGAACGTTCCCGGTGGCGCCGGGCGCGGTTGGGTCACAGTCGATGAAGTGCAGGGTTGCGCGGTGGAAGGTGCTGCCTGCGTCTAGTTCGACGGTCTCATGGCGGAGGTTGAGGGCTTTACAGAGCGAGGCGACTGTGCATCCTGACGGGCGCTGGAGTGCGCGTGCTTGAGAGAGTGGGACCGTTGCGGCTACGCGGGCGTTGTTTCTCATCCAGATCGTTCTGAATGAGGCGGAGTCTCGGTTGAAGAGGAGGTCCCAGGTGATGCCGAAGATGAGACGGGGGAAGGAGATGAGACGTCTTGTGAGTAGTTGGAGTCTTTGGAGCAGGGTGAGCCGTGGCGGGATATGGCTTTTTGCTCCGAGGGCCGTCATTTGTGTAACGGCGGTTTGGCGATGCGGGTGGCACGATCAACACTTGTCAATGCTTATTGTGCATGTATCAAATAGCAGTAGAAGAAAGCCATCTCTGCCATTTTCGAGAAAGTGGATGGTGAAGATGATGGACTCAGGACTTTAAAAGACAGGATCACGTGCCTGCATCAACATCGTGCCAATGAATCGGGCTGCAGAAGAAGCTCCGGTTTTATGCTTCTTCATAACTCATTCATCGAGGGACAATGACAATATGACAATATGACAATCTAGATTGGCAAGATGTCAAGCAGCACAAACGATATGATTTAGTCAAATCAGCCTACTCCAGTCAATTTGAACTGCTGCCTAAGATGACAGTCATTAGTCGCATTCCAGTGTCCATTAAGAAGCCAGATTGGCCCACAAGGATGACAATGATCGAGTCGGGTAGACCGGTTCATCCGACTCTCTCTCATACTGTTGCATTCACCAACTTCGTCATTACGAACTTCGCAAAGGAGTCGGACTCAACCTCAAGTCAACAGGCTGCCTGATGTTTGTGGTCTAAAAGCCAGAAATGAAATTCAGTTGATCCGATCCACCATCAACAATCCGCTATTTCTCGACTTCTGAAGCTTCTCGTTGGGAGCTACTCATTCGCAGTCTTGCGAATAGTGACCAAATCTCAGCAAGAGCTTCATTTTATCTTCTCGCTGAAGATTTGGCGCATCCGACGCAAGGACAATAGATTGCGTTGAGATCGCTCGCGACCTCTTAAGACACCCTGAATTCTATCACTTGGCCGAATCAGGCAACAGTATACTCCAGTACTTGATAGTCGACATTCACAAAAGAGCCTAGTCTGGCATTTCTTCCTTTTGGCAATTTGAATTCAGCTCCCTTAGCCAGATTTTCATAAGGATCTCTAAGATGTCGATCAACATCCCATGGCCGGCACTTTACCTTGCCATTGCCTCCTCCGTCTACCTGAGGCCTCAATATACGATTTTTAATTCACCAACGGCGACATTCGTCGTGCTATCTCTCGCGGTTACTTCCTTCAGGATCATCTATGCCCTCGTCCTGTACCCTAGATTATTCACCCCCATAAAACACATTCCCACACCTTCGGTAAGATTCTTTTATTACGCGGACTGAGCAAGTTTCTGAATCTTATGAGAACAGGCCTGGTCATGGCTTACCGGAAACACGAGCTCGTATCTCATCGAATCGCCTTTCGAAGAGATGATCGAATGGGCTCACAAAGTGCCAAACAACGGATTAATTCGTTACTATATCATGGGGAATCTCGAACGTGTATTCCTGACGAACCCTAAAGCCCTGGGTGAGCTCCTTGTGACAAAGGTATACGAGTTTCCCAAGCCTCAGATGGTAAGGCAAAGCCTTGCACGCGTTACAGGAAAGCATGGCGTGCTTCTCGTTGAGGGAGACGAGCATAAGGTGAGCATGCTCTTTGCTGGCCAGAATGTGCATTCCCAGACTCATGGAGCTGCGTTTTGCAGAAGCAACGAAAGAATCTTATGCCGGCTTTCTCCTACCGCCACATAAAGGACCTCTACCCGACTTTCTGGTCCAAGAGCATTGAGATGGTCAAGCTGATTGAAAAGGACCTCCATAACCGAGCAGACACCAAAGACAATATTGTTCGCGTGAGCGATTGGGCTAGCAGAGCGACTCTAGACATCATCGGTGTCGCAGGAATGGACCATGACTTTGGTTCTCTCCACGATGCTAACAATGACCTCACCAAGCACTACCAGCGGCTCCTCGAGGAGCCGTCGCTCGCAATGCGTATCATCTTCGTCATCGGCATCCTAGTCGCGAACCTCCGAGTTATGCAAAGCCTCCCACTGAGGCGAAACCGCGAGATTCGCGAAAGCTCTCTCTACATCCGCGACGTGGCCCGCCAAATGATCCGTGAAAAGGAAGCAAAGATGAAGAAGCAAGACTCCGCCGCAACCGGAACCGACATCGTCTCCGTGGCCCTGGAAAGCGGCGCCTTCACCGAAGAGGAACTCGTCGATCAAATGATGACCTTCCTCGCCGCCGGCCACGAAACCACCTCCACAGCCCTCCAGTGGTCAGTCTACGCCCTGTGCAAGCATCCGGACGTGCAGACGCGCCTCCGGGAGGAAATCCGCGCCCACCTTCCCCCCATCTCAGTCGAGCATCCCGAGCCCCTCTCCGCAGCCACTCTCGACTCTCTCCCATACCTCAACGCCTTCTGCAACGAGGTCTTCCGCTTCTACCCTTCTGTTCCGGGCACCGTGCGCGATGCAGCCAAAGATACCACGCTTGTCGGATACCCTATTCCCAAGGGCACGAGGATAATCGTCTCTCCGAAAGTCATCAACCACAGCAAGGAACTGTGGGGTCCTGACGCGGACCAGTTTAATGTTGAGCGGTGGCTGGGTCCCGGGCGAGCCAATACCGGCGGTGCCAGTAGTAATTACTCGTTTTTAACTTTTTTGCATGGCCCCCGGAGTTGTATCGGACAAGGATTTGCGAAGGCTGAGCTGGCTTGTCTTGTTGCGGCCACTGTGGGACGGTTTCAGATGGAGTTGAAGGACCCCGGTGCGAAGCTTGAAGTGAGATTGTCGGCCACGGTTGCTCCCAAGGATGGCGTGCTGGCCAGATTCACCCCGTTGAAGGGGTGGTAAAGATTTCTGTGTCGATTACATGTACTTACATGTATCTCGTAGCTTGTACCAGATTGCAGCTGCCGATTTTCAGCTAGGTTCATCTAGCATGGCTTGGAACTATGATCAACCAGCTACTGGTATTCCTCCTTGAAAACCATTACCCTCTCAACCTCCTTCCCGGTAGCATCTTCCTCCACCCACGCTCGCCACATCCCCCCGCAATTGAAATCAAACACCACCTTGCCCCGACTTAGCCCCTTCTTCTGATCCCCGTGCAAACCGTTGCCAGTAGCATCTACCACCATCTCGGCCTCGATCCCAATGACGCCCCCAGCACCTTCCCCGGTTTTGCTCCATCTCCGGCCCGCGGAACGCTGAAGTTCTCCATCCGGTCCGGCTACGGCACTGACAGCTTCCGCGAGAGTACGAGGGAACGACGATTGGGAGTACCGAAGCATAGCACAAGCGGTGCGAGCCGCAGCAACGCGGAGGAAGGAGTCCCCGTTTCCGGTCCCTGATAGCGCAACAGCTCGTCGTCTGACACGACGCGGTATAGATCCTTGGTAGAGGAGTGCCTGCTTCTCGGAGCCGTGCACTCCTTGCGAATGAATGTCCAGACTGGGTAACCGCGTATACGGCGACAGTAATCTGTTCATAAACGGCGGCATGCACTCGGCTATCGCCGCACCCGCCATCCGCCCAATGGACGCAGTTTCAGAATAAGTATCCGCATCGCGCGGGTTCGACGACCGGTATACCATGCCCTCGCCCAACACCTCCTCCCACGCCTCAGCCCAAAACCCCGCCCCGAGCGTAGGCGTATCCCCAATCCGCCCGGGAACCTTATTCGTCATCCCGCCCGTACTCGTCGCAACAGCCAGATTGCCCCACCGGTCGAGGCAAACGCACCCGACCGTCCCCTGGCTCATGGACACGGACTCCTCCTCCCCCTTCAGCCCGCGCCGATGTTCCTCCCACCGCCTCTTGGTCCAGAACCACTCGTCCGGTTTGAACTCCACCCCCCACGCCCGAGCTAGTTCCTCCACGTACGGCGCCACGAGCTGCGAGTGCATGTTCCCCCCGTCGCCGTTTGGGTCGCCGTGGGCATCGTAGCCCGTTCGGAGGAGACACTCTCTCGCGAGCTGGATCGGGTGCCGCACGTTCTTTAGCCCCATCACGCCTGCACCTCGTTTGATGGATCCTGGCGTCTCGTCGTCGGTGGCTCCGTTGACTGTTGTGACCATCACGGATGCTTCCATTTCGATTGTCCCCGCCGAAGTGAACACGCTGCCGCGCCCGCAGTTGAAGAGCTCGTCATCCTCCATCAAGGAAACGGCGTGGACGGCTGCGTCTAGGGCGCTGGCGCCGCTGTTCAAGAGATCTTTCGTTGAGCGGAGGTAGGAGAGGAGGGAGGCATGGTATTGAGCGTAGAGGTCGGGAGGGAGCGTCGCGCGATGGATGTTGCCTGCGCCGCCGTGCAGAATGAGGGTAGGCTTGAAGGTCGCTGAAGTGGAGTCGGGCATGGTCGCTTGTATCGCTGATCAGGGCTTGTGAGGGGATTGGGTGTACCTGGCGGCAAACCACGAAACTAGCTTCCGAGCAGTAAACACCACGATGTAAGAAGATGCTGAAATAGCCAATCAGACAAATAAAAAACTTCACCAACCAGATAGATTCTTCGATCGAGAAAACCTGCAATCGAGATGATGATGACAGGTCGTTGTGTCATGGGCTTATCGGCGGCCGATCACCGTAGCCTTCCCTCTTTGGGAAAGTCAGTTTGCCTCCGCCATCTCCAAACCTGAGTGAGTCCGTCCACAATGGCTGCAAAAGATAAGATAGGACAATCAATGTGTGAACTGAGAAGTCAGATTAGACCTGTTTATCTGCATGTTAATGTACAAGAAGTGGTGTGCCCAACAAATCCCAGGGACCTGTGCAGAGAGCTCTTCTTTTCGCCTCCGAGCAAAGCAATAGAAAAACATAAGGATTGCAAGAGTGTACAACCCGTCATCGCTGGCAAACCCAGTGCTCAGAGACAGTCAAAAGTAGGACTAGAAGCACAATGTGAAAGTAAAAAACCTCTATGCCATGCCTCATTGAAAATGAAATGACCCAGACCCAACACCTGAGAAGAGAGATACGTAATAATATAGGATATAGATGGGAACTCGGCTGACAGCGGAGGAAGAATCGTAGCTGCGACGCAAAGACATTGGGTGATTTATGCGATGGCCTTTTCGGGAGATGGAGGAGGGGGAGGAAGCTATTAACCCATCAACGTCAGCCAGAGCTATAAACAAATTAGGCGGCAAATGCGAGATTCCATACCTCTAGTTTTGTGTTGTCTGCCATCATTCTCTGGAACCCAATACCAACACCCTCAATGACGGCCAGGAAAACAGCGCACATGATGGCAGAGTTCCTGGCGGCCTTGACACCACCACGAATAGCCAGGGAGCCACCAGTGAAGAAACCAGCAATAACTGCAGAGAAGAAGTCGATTAGAACAGGTCATTCCAAGTGTGCCGGATCGCCGCAGTTGTCATGTAGAATGTAGAGAGTCAACATACTAGCATTGTAAGGATCCTCCTTCTTCCGGATACCCTTGATCGCACAATCGTACGTCGAGAACAGACCACCCCAGACACCAAAGTTACCACCGAGGACGGGCGCTCGAGCCTTGATGGCTGTGATAGCACCTATCCGTCGCTCGCCGTAGGGGCTGTTTCTGAAACCCTTTACACCGTGCCAAACCGCACCACCAATAGCCTAGATCAACAAAACATGTTAATATCCATGTCTTCGCGATGGAAGTACTTGAGTAATCAGCAGTGTAGACGTACACCCATGCAGAAAGCACCTCCGAAATCGCTCAGGGCGACCCAGGGACAGGGATCTCTCGAGTGATCCATTGTGAAATACGAAGCAAGGAAATCGAAAAGCGTAAACGGAAAAGGCTAAGGATCGAATGTATCGAGTAGCCGGACGTCTCAGTAGATCACTTGGACTGAGTAACCTCGATAGTCCGGTGAAGCGTCACTTCGTCAAAAGCCGCACGTCGACTGTTCCGAGGGTGCCGAGGTGGGGGATGATTGATGGTTTGTGTAGTTCGACAGCAATATAAAACCGTCAGATATTGCTTAAAAGTAGTGGAAACAGCAGTTGAAGAGCTGCTTATATGGCTGGGGACGAAAAGTGGACAATGGAGAAGGTGTGCGGAGCGCAACAGGTTCTTTTGGCTTTTTTTCGCCAGGAAACGTGACTTCGGACGGGGAGCAGGTCACGTGCAGATAACCCGGGGCAGCCCGACTGTACCAGAGCAAAAACAAAAAGCTAACTGGCTTTGCCACTCCCGTCTTATTTTCTACGCGCCTTTTGCGTCAAAGTTTTCACATCTGAGGCAATGATGAGCCTCTTTAATCATGCAAGGGAAATAGCAGAGAAAATTTTCCATCACAAAAGTCAAATACAGGCTCGAAAAGCCTTTACTTGGCATCCCGATTATCCGGATCCTCATAGAAATATATCTACCTACAATTGGGGGTATAAGAGAAAGAAGAGAAATATATACAAGTATGTCAGAAATAAACCTAAGAAGGTAGATTCCATATGAAATTCAAGGCACCGCCTTCGTATGCTGGGAATTGCCCCATACTGCTGATATTGAATGGCGCCATGGATGGGTCGAATGGAAGGGACAGCCAGTCATCAGCAGCGATGTCGTTCAGTGACGGAGTGAATCCCATATCTGACATATTCTGGGGAACTGGAGCATTCATTATCAGTGGGGCATACTCGTCACCTGTGGCACTTGCGTATGATGGAGGCGCCATTGAGTGCTGTGTCGTTGACCCACGCCGTCTTTTGAGACTCTTAGATGACGCGAGTAAATTCCGTCGCAAGCGCGACACATGAGTCTCCAGCAAAGTAGCATAGCGTGTGCTTAGGTGAATATCGTCCAAGGCATTTGACCTCAACGCTTGTATGGTTCTTTCAAGGACATCCAGCGACTCGCGGAACTTTGCTTGACGCGTTCCCAAGCTGAGTGCCTTCATCAGAAATATGGATGCGCTTGTGATCCTGACGAATATCCGAACTGGTGAGAACCGTAGTGCCCCGATTTCAGCAAGCTGTGTGACCTTTTCCAGTATCTGGCAGCATCCGTCGATAACTTCTTGGATGTATTCATAATCAATGGGGTCAATGTTCATGGGACGAACTTCTTCCTCATTGGCGTTTCCATCTGCAAGCGCACGTTCAACTACAGCCTGCATTCCAACAGAGTGTGTATAAACGCGGACAAAGTGGTATTCAATGAAGATGTCGTCATAGAAGGGTTTGTCATGCACTTAAGTTGAAGTTAGCTGTCAAAAACCGCAAGATCTGGATGTATGATAACTTACGTTGCGGCTGAAGATATCGCTCCTTCCACTTGTCAAGTAGTGGACGAAAATGGTCCAGGAGGTCAATATATCGCCCACTCTGAAGCTGCTGTCGTGCGAAAGCAACAGAAGGAAAGAACATGTCAGTGACGGATTTGGCGAGTTTCGTCAGGTCCATCCAGGAGTCCATGAATGTGAGCCATTCTTCCCCATACTGGCTTAATTCTCTAGATGTCTGTCGATTGAGGATGGAATGGCTCAAGCCTTGCGGCATGAGCGATACGCATCCTATCCGCCACGCTAACTGATTGATATATACGTACAACAACCGTTGCGCCCGCTGCCGTCGCAGGCGCATCTGATCCTTTGTCATGAACCGTTCGTATGCGACAAAAGCATCGCGTGCTTTATCTCCGGTCCCGTAGATGCCCAACTCATGCGCGAGAGATAATGCAGACCCGAGGAGCATCCATGACATCTGGTCAGATCGTTTAGCGGGCTCGCTCATGTCTTTTGCCCATCGCTTTACTGACGAGGTCTCCCCTTCATCTCCGCATTCTGTGGTCTCCAGATCTATGGTTACCAGATCGGAATCCCATCCATCACTTTCTGGAGGAAAGTGGAGCGAGCGTGGATGCCAGTCAGACATGAGCAGTAGCGCTTCTATGGTGCCTATGTTTCGAATTTTCGGCTGTGAAGAAAGTTCTTGCCCAAAGATGAGTCTCGTCACCAGCTGCTGGCAGTGTTGCCAGAGTCTGTGATGAATAAAGAAATTCCGCGACTGGCCGCCAGCACCAGGGAGTACATGGTATCGGGACGATATCATCAGGATCGTACAACAGAGAACAGGGTCCTGTGCAATCAACCAACGGTGGTTCTTATGATCGGCATAGAAGTCTGTCAACACTGGAGATAGTATAGACATGTTTTTGAAAAAGCTGTAACCATTCTGTCGTTAGCAGCAGTCTACATTGGATTTGTGTAAGGATCACAAACAGATCAATAAACGTCACAGATTCTCTAGCTGTGAACCAGCCCATCCTGACGAATCGGCACGCCTCCCAAACACTCAAAACGTCTTTCGACGCATGTGAGAGCTCCACCGGACGCATGGCCTTTTTCAAGACTTCTGGGGGAACCGCGAGGTCTATTTGCTTCGAGGAACCTTCACAAGTGACAGCACGACGTGCTCGAGACGGCTCGTTTTCAGGCAAAGAGTCCGATTCTATCACACTGTCTTCCTGACTCTGTGCAGTGGCGGCCTCGAAAAGAATGTTGAGGGCATCATTTCCACTGGAAACGACTGTGCGCATCATCGAGTTGGCCAGATTCGATGTAGATTGAGTCCTGTTGGATCGGGCATCAAGATCATATGACTGGCGTGAGCTGTCTGCCCCATCTGCACGACTGGCGCCATGGCTTACAGTAGGGCCCTGAACAGGCGCTGGCGCGGTCGCCTCGCGTGTAGCAACTACGTTGTGTGGGGCATCGGTCGTCAATCTGAGCTGTGTCCTTGAAGAAAATTCAGCTTCATCTTCTGATCGCCCTGTATCTTAGCTGTGAGTTTGAGTCTGAAACACCAAGACAGCCCATAAAAATGTAAGCTGCGTGTTGAACATGGCCCACTACTAACCTCGCTTCTTCACCCGCTCCCAGGCCCTCTTCTCGTCGAACACACACGGTTTCTGTTCCCTGCGACATTTCGCACAAGGAGGACCAAGAGGAAGTCCATCCGGTCCCGTCCCCAGGTCACACTTAGCCTTCCGTTGCCGGCAGGATATACAGGCCTTGTAGGCCCGTTGATAAGTTCGGTCTGGATGGTTTCCGTGTCGGGACGGCCTCCGAATCTCCATGACTACCAGCTTATTTAGCGTGGCCAATCACATCATGGTAATTAAGTCAATCTGTAATGCGGCAGATAATGCTGCTAGGAACGTGGTAGGGAGATTTGAAAACTGGGCCTTCGGATTGGGTAGGCCGAAAATGGGACATTGCATCGAGATGAAAAAAGGAACAGAAAGCGGGAATTTCGAAATAGCCGTCAGTTTCCGCCTACGGAGGAATGAAATATCCGGCAGGGGTTCATCTTCTTCAAACAACCACCAACGATGATGCAACTTCTAGGATGAGATTATTATTGTTCCTTTGGAAGCAGAATCAAAGAGCAATGTGACACTCTCGAGCTTATTTCCACGAACCTCGGGGTAATTTTACTTCGCTGAGGGCCATGTCGTCAGTGTCACACAGCACGGCCACTATCTGCAAGCTTTTCAAGGGATATCTAGTCCATGTAGTCCTTGATACGCTTAAGCTAAGGATAGGATGATCTACAGATATTCAAGACCACAAAGACTAAAACTTCGTACCCGCGTATACTCCACGAGTGGCATGTCTAATTTATAGTGGGGAACATATTGTAGCGGAACCATCTCCATCTGGGCATGTCCATATCATTCAACGCAGTGCTACCGAGCGAGACAAGACAGTCCTCAATCTCAATAGCTCAGAAGCTCCGGTGGACCTATGTTACTGTTCAGTCCGGATAGAGCTAAGACCACATATCGAATAACCTCGGAAATGAGCGGAAAATCGAGCGCTCAGGTTCGGATGTTTGCAGTACCGGAAGTATTCCGCTTAGGACGATACTATGCAACACCAAAGCTATTATTGGGAGCAATCGACTGTGTTCGTCTAGTCAGAATCAAGCAAAAGAACACCAAGAGAGGTAGATTCCCATTCGCATTATGCCATACCTACCATGTAGGTTAATACGAAGTATCCGTCTCTTATGTCAAAGCATATGTATAGATTACCGTTGCTCATACCCCACGGTCATGTCCTCCGCACCTCCGCACGTAAACGATCAGGAAGCATACATGTAAAGCTCATTTCCTTCGACCTGCCCAAGTGCTACATAATCCAAGAATACCATCTACTGCATCCCACAGTCACCAAGCACAAGGCACCATGGCGGACTCAACAACTCCCAAAATCACCCTGTACACCTATTTCCGCTCCTCCTGCTCAGCGAGACTCCGCATCGCCCTCAACCTCAAATCCATCCCTTACACTCCAATAGCCGTCAACCTCCTCAAAGGCGAGCAATCCTCCCCTGAAAACCGCGCTCTCAATCCCTCCGGCACAGTCCCCACCCTGATCGTGGAACACCCCTCCAAAGACCCCGTAACCATCACGCAATCACTCGCAGCGCTCGAGTACCTCGAAGAGATCACCCCAGCCTCATCCCACGCCCTCCTCCCACCAGCCTCCAACCCAGAGGCCCGTGCCGTAGTCCGCACCCTCGCACACATCATGTCCTGCGACGTCCAGCCCGTCACCAACCTCCGGATTCTAAAACGGGTGGCCTCCTTCGGCGTGGACCGGGCCGCGTGGTCGAAGGATCTGATCGAGGATGGCTTCCGCGCGTATGAGGCCATCGCGGCTAAGAGTGCGGGAACTTTCAGCGTGGGCGATTGCATTACCATGGCGGATGTGTGTCTGCTTCCTGCGGTGTGGGGTGCTGAGAGGGCGGGGGTGAAGGTGGAGGAGTTTCCTACAATTCACCGGGTTGCACAGCGGTTGGAGGAGGAAGATGCGGTGAAGAGGGCGCATTGGAGGACGCAGCCTGATACGCCGGAGGAGTTTCGAGTGAGTTTGTCGTGAGAGGGATGGTTTATTTGAGATTTGTGGGACAGAGCCTCGGAGTCTTTGTTGGTAATGGGTGATCTCGCTGTGTGCACGTTTGGCCCTGAATATCAACTCTTCAGCGTCTGGACTACTTAATATAGCTGTGATAGTTCATAAATCTCAACATGAGAAAAAAGGTCATAATGATAGTCTATCTTAATTTCGTGCTCATAGCTAGCTTATAGAAAACATCCTTTTGCGGGGAAAAGATACAAGAAAAGAAATCCATGATCATGAACAGCTTAGAACTCCAACTTGAGGGCTGGAAGAATTGTGCCAACGCAGTCGCCGAAGCCAACGTAATTTCCTTCCGTGCCAGCCATGCCGCGTAGAATGACAGTATCTCCATCCTCCAAGAACAATCTTTCCGAGCCATCCGCCAGCTTCAGAGGGTTCTTGCCATTGGTTTGCTCGAGAAGACTGCCCTGAGTCTGATCCTCCTTGCCAGAAATGGTACCACTGCCAAGCAGGTCGCCAGTGTTCATGTTGCAACCTGTGATGGTGTGGTGCGCCAGCATCTGAGGGAACGAGTACAGCAGGTTCTTGGCGTTGCTGCGAGAGATCAAAGTAGGCTTTCCACCAGCGTTGGTGATCTCAACCTCGAGAGGGATATCGTAGGCATTAAGTTCGCGCTTCTCGCGCAGGTAGGGCAGCAGCGATTCCCGGTTGCCGGGCTCCAGACCAGCGGTGCGGAAGGGCTCCAAGGCATCGAGTAAGACTACCCAGGGTGTGATGGTGGTGGCAAAGTTTTTCGCATTGAAGGGTCCCAGAGGAACGTACTCCCAAGCCTGAATATCACGGGCCGACCAGTCGTTCATCAACACGACGCCAAAAATATGGTCCTCGGCCTCATCAATGGATACGGGCTGGCCCAGCTCATTGGTCTTGCTGACAAAAGCGGCCAGTTCCAATTCGATGTCCAGTCTCTTACAGGGGGAAAAGGTCGGCACCTTGGGGTTAGCGGCGGGGTTGGCCAGGATCTGACCATTGGGACGGCGGATAGGAGTGCCCGAAGTCACGACCGAGGAGGCCCGGCCGTGATATCCAACAGGGAGATGCTTGTAGTTGGGCTGCAGGGCGTTCTCAGGACCGCGGAACAGCACCCCGACGTTGTAAGCATGGTTGAGACCAGCGTAGAAGTCGGTATAGTCGCCAATCTGCATGGGGACATGGTTGGTGACCTCGGACAAGGGCAAAAGCGCCTCCTGCTGCAGGGCGGAATTGTCCTTGAGAATCTGGGGGAATGGCGTGTCGGCACGGAAGATGCTCTGAATATATTCACGCACTTGACGGTGCACAGGACGGCCGAGCGCTGCAAACGCGTTCAGAGTAGGCTGGCTGAATACGCTGAGATGAGGCTGGATGACGGGGAGCTGTGAGAAACCTCCCGACGAGGCGAAGGCGCTCAGATTCAGCGCATAGTCACCGATCGCAACTGCAGCTACACGAGATGTGGCCTTTGCAGAGGAGATGATACCGAACGGAATATTTGCCAGAGAAAAGGGCGAGTTCTTGGGAATCTGAAGCCACGAAGCCATCGTGATGAGGACGGTAGAGTGGGGGAAATGGGTATCAACGGGTAGAACAAGGAGATCAAAAAGAATCTTTAGATGACTTGCTCAAGATTATCCAGAGCGACACAGCGATATTAAAAACAAGATTCTCAACTTCTGTCTGCCCCTCACATCCCGGACTCCTATTCATCCCCTCCATGGACGATTCCGTGGGGACAGACACTGCGGAAACAACCCGCATTATCCGCTTATCGCCGGCTGTTGTTGACGTCTTCCCCTCCGTCGCCAATTCCGCTGTTCAACCCACCCCCGCAGTCCAGATGGCCCATCACCTCATCAGCTTTGCGGACGAGAATTCCCGCGATGATGGCCGCGGCTGGTGTTGACGGCTTCTTGCATTTTCGTGCTCACGAAGTGTTCGGATCATAAGAAGACCAGCTAGTCCCTCCTCGGCTGGAATCTGGATCCTATTGCAGTCTTGCAGAGTCCCCTCAGTCACCGTGTCCGTCAATTTGCGGGTATCCGACATCATGCCTGTCACACAGTTCTCACATCCCGATCCTTACTCATATCAAATTGGCTTCGACTCCTATCATGAGTATGGGCAAAAATCATTTGCATCGAATTCTCAGAGCTAATTGATCCTTTAGGACGGAAGCCGTTGAAGGGGCCCTCCCAGTAGGGCAGAACTCCCCTCAGAAGGCACCCCACGGACTTTATGCCGAGAAGCTGTCTGGAACCGCTTTCACTGCTCCGAGGCATGAGAACAAGCAGACCTGGGTATACAGAATCCTCCCTGCTGCTGCGCATGAGAACTTCAAGGCCGAAGATGCCGACTCCTACCACACCCGCATGACCACAGAGACGCACAAGCTACATCATATCCCCAACCAGCTAAGATGGGATCCCTTTGACTTGGATGAGACTGTGGACTGGGTCCACGGCCTGCATCTTGTTGCTGGCTCCGGAGACCCCACGTTAAAGCAGGGTCTGGGTATTATTTTATATGCTGCTGGGAAGGATATGGGAAAGGAGGCCTTTTACTCGGCGGACGGTGACTTTTTGATTGTCCCTCAGCATGGTGTGTTGGACATCCAGACGGAGCTGGGAAGACTCATGGTTCGCCCTAAGGAAATTTGCGTGATCCCTCGCGGTGTCAGGTATGTCATTTCCTCGTTCCCACCACACTAACTTTAATCATCGGGAGAAAATCCACTGATCTTGGACTATAGATACCGCGTCACCCTTCCAGCAGGCCCCGTGAGAGGATACATTTGCGAACTCTACCAAGGCCACTACCAGCTACCGGAGCTGGGCCCCATCGGTTCTAACTGTCTTGCCAATGCGCGCGACTTCCAAGCCCCAGTCGCCTCATTCGAGGATGAGGAAGAATCGACCGAGTGGCGCCTTTACAGCAAGTTCAACAACACCCTCTTTTCCGCACGCCAGAACCACACACCCTTTGACGTCGTCGCCTGGCACGGCAACTATTACCCGTACAAGTACGACCTTGGTCGCTTCAACACCATCGGCTCCATTTCCTTTGATCACCCTGACCCCTCAATCTTCACTGTCCTGACCGGACCATCAGACCATGCGGGTACCGCTATTGCTGATTTCGTGATCTTCCCGCCTCGCTGGCTGGTGGCAGAGAACACCTTCCGGCCTCCATGGTATCACCGGAACACCATGTCCGAATTCATGGGGCTGATCTGCGGCAACTACGATGCGAAGACAGGCGGCGGTTTTCAGCCTGCAGGGGCCAGCCTACACAACGTCATGAGTGCTCATGGTCCCGACGCGGATGCTTTCGAGGGTGCCAGCAATGCTGAGCTGAAACCTCAGAAGGTTGGCGATGGAAGCATGGCATTCATGTTCGAGAGGTATGTTGTGATAGAAGCTATATTGACCGACTCATTTGCTGACCATCTACTTAGCTGTCTCATGGTTGGTGTGTCCGAATGGGGTCTCAAGACCTGCCAGAAAGTGCAAGAAGAATACAACGAGCACAGCTGGCGTCCACTGAAGAGGCACTTCAAGAACCCTAACAAGGCCTAAATAGGAAGATGAAAAACTCACGTGCTGCTGCTATTGTGTTTGCTTGTAAAATTGACTATATACCATTTGTCTTTCTATGATTAGCCAGCGCACCTTCAGCTAGATCTAATGAAATGCTCATTTTATAGCACTATCAATAATCCTTAAACTAGATCGGATAGAAGATGCTACAAACTACCAAACAACTCTATCAATGTCACAGAACCCAAATCCGAATCATGAATTGTTGCGCCAGGATACAGATCATGGTATATTTACAAATTCATTAAAAAAAACTTAGTCGTCAAATAGACCCCTCAACCTCCTTCCTCAACGCCTCCTTGACAATTGCCCCACACATCTTCGCGTACGGATTCGTCTGCACAGCCAACTGCTGGGCAACCTTATTCCCATACCTCCCTCCAAAGAAGAAATCCCTACTTGCCATCTCCTCAAGTTGATCGGGCCCCAGATCCCGGAGCTTATCCGGCCCACCTACCATCATCATACCATCTGAATTCTTCTTCAACCTCGCAGCCTTGAGCAACAGATACCCGCGATGCGTATGCGAGTCTGCCAGGATCCGCGCCTGGACCGTCGAAACCGGATCAGCCGGCGACCTGGGCGTGCAGAGAGAGATCGCCTTCCCTAGATCGGAGAAGAGGCGCGAGGCTGGTTCAGTATTACCCGGGTCGAAGATGGCTTCATCTGGGTCTGTCGATGTCTCTACTGTCTTTTCGATGTGCATGCGGAGGGCCTGGGCTCTGTTCACGTAGGCGGATGGGTAAGTCGGGTGCTCGGTGATCAGGGCGTCGAGGTCCCTGATAGCGGAGGTGATGGTGTCGGTCGAGACCTTTTCGGATTGGAGGTTGTGGATGATGTTCAGCTCGCGGGCTTTGAGAGACTCGTGGTCGCTCGCTGAGATGTGGAGGTCTTCTGGGAACGGGGAGAGTGATGGGTCAATTGTGACGGCTGAGGATGGGGATGATTCGGCGTCGAAGAGAGCTTGCAGGACTGCAGAGTCGTTTGATGTGAGGGAAGGCCGACTGGCTTGGATTGTAGTGCCTGTAGCCATCTTGTCTGGTGTTTTGATATCGCAGCTGAAGAAATGGATGATGCGGTAGTGTCAAGGATCGCTGTTCGACGAGCACAACAATTATTCCAAGAGGTTGAGCATCAATCTAAACAAAGCTCCAGCTTCGAGTATGAGCTCATCAAGCCAATAATATAAATTATTTATCGATGTGGTTAGGATACTCCCGGCTCTTTGACGCTTTCCCATCTAATCGTCACCTCGGCCGGATATTTGTTCAAATACCCGCGTCCACCCGGGTATCTCCTCTAAATACCCGCCCGCAGCCGACTACAGCCAAAAAATGTTCGCTCCCTTTGGTTGACTGGATATTGTGAATGGATCCCGTGCCTACCGATGTCATCATGGTAGACAACGGAAGCTTCAAAGATGTTGCACACTGGAAGATATGCTTTTTATCCGTGCTCGGATGTTTGGGTAACCTTATAAGAGATATGACTCGTCCAGTCATGAGGATGGTTCAGCAAACCGAATCAAGAGTCAACAGCCTCTCCAATAGCTCTTATATTGCAGGCTAATCTCTTACTTTACAAGAGCAACATATCATCTACTACTCACTCCACTTCAACATGGCTCCCTCGGCTATCTCTACGAGCCCTCCACCAACTGACCGGGTGTCCTCAAGCCTTGCCAGCTACAGAGGCTATGACCATGTCCACTGGTACGTAGGCAACGCAAAGCAAGCTGCCTCGTACTATATCACCCGCATGGGCTTCAAGCTCATCGCCTACCGCGGCCTCGAGACAGGGTGCCGCAGCATCTGCTCCCACGTCGTCCGCAACGGCGACATCACCTTCATCCTCACTTCGCCTCTCCGGTCTCTGGATCAAATCGACCGCTTCCCACCTGAAGAGCAGGAACTGCTCAAGGAGATTCACGCTCATCTCGAGAAGCATGGTGATGCGGTCAAGGACGTTGCTTTTGAGGTCGACTCGGTGGACTCCGTCTTCTATGCCGCGATGAACAACGGTGCCAAGGTTATCTCTCACCCTCGGACCCTTGAGGATGCCGACGGTCAGGTGCGAGTAGCTACTATCCAGACTTATGGCGAGACCACGCACACTTTGCTCGAGAGGGGCTCGTACCACGGCGCGTTCCTGCCAGGATATCGCCTGGAAACCGGGGCTGAGGACCCGGTCTCTAAGCTGCTGCCTGGTGTGCACTTGAAGCGGATTGACCACTGTGTCGGAAACCAGGATTGGGATGAAATGGACAAAGTTTGCGAATAGTAAGTGACCCGCTTTAGCCATGGGTCGTCCTGGTACTGACTGTTACCAGCTACGAGAAGGCTCTCGGTTTCCATCGTTTCTGGTCTGTTGACGACAAGCAAATCTGCACGTGAGTATTATTTGTCCAACAGGACATTACCGCAGAAGACTGACGCAACTCCCAGGGAATACTCCGCTCTCAAGAGTATTGTGATGGCCTCGCCGAACGAGGTGGTGAAGATGCCCATTAACGAGCCCGCCAAGGGCAAGAAGCAGTCCCAGATCGAAGAATATGTCGACTTTTACAATGGCGCAGGCGTTCAGCACATTGCTCTTCTCACAGACGACATTATCCGAGACATTACCAACCTCAAGGCTCGCGGTGTCGAATTCATTAAGGTTCCAGACACATACTACGAAGACGTAAAGGTGCGACTGAAGAAAGCCGGGTTGACTCTCCACGAGGACTTTGAGACAATTCGCAGCCTGGACATCCTCATTGACTTTGATGAGGGCGGATATCTTCTGCAGCTGTTCACCAAGGTATGTCACTGCCAGGTTTTGAATAGGCAGCCCTAGTCAGTTACGCTAATAGAGAACAGCACTTGATGGATCGTCCCACCGTCTTCATTGAAATCATCCAGAGACACAACTTCTCCGGCTTTGGCGCCGGCAACTTCAAATCGCTCTTTGAGGCGATTGAGCGTGAACAGGCCCTCCGTGGCAACCTTGTATAGGACTTCTGGTGTTTTTCGCTCATTCGTATTTTTCCACTGATTTCTGTTGGATACCAGACATGTAGCTTTGCATTGTATATAGCGTTTGTTGATAAAATGAAGCAGGCTTTAGTTCTTTCAGGGTTGGACAAAATATGCAACAAACCTTACATTCCTTTCTTGCTGTCGTTTGTAGACCATTTCATTCAGTCCTATTCACCGCCAGATATGTCCAAGGAATCATTCACTGCTAGACTGAGAGGCTCAAAAGCATTCACCGTTAGTATATCTCTCTTCAACCTATAAGACCTACAGCCTTCCTTTCCTAGTTTCCCTCTTGAGTCTCATACAAAATCTGTTGTTGGCTCCTCCTGCTATCAGCTACCCGGAGGACAGGCATGACAGAAATAATGCTTTGCTCACCTATCTTCTTTTGAACTGAAGGTGGCATGATCAACCCATGTATGTATCTGCTCTGTCCTCTGGGGTCCTTACCATGCACTTTTCAGGGATACCGAACCGGAGGCAGCTTGAAAACGACCATATTTCGACCATGTCGGTACCGATCACTACGACACCGACCACGACGACATGGCTAGTAAGGCTAAGTACATGGACAGAGCGTTGTCCCAGCCAAGTCCAACTCCATGGGTTTACGCTGACGGGGCGGGGAAGAATTGGAAACTTGTTGAACCAATAATCCACGACACACCAGTGCCTCCTTCTTATACCAGACTTTCGGACCTTCAGATCTTCAATGTGGTGACGAGCAACATCACTCAAGCCGATAAACATAAGAACTGGCCACTTGATTTCGGTGCCAGAGCTGAGATAAAGCCAGACAGGGCACCTCAAAGCCCCACAGTACATATCGGCCGCGGCTCGAAGCTGTACTACGCCGTCTTCGCTGAATACTACGTCCTCTGTGGTTCTCCATGCAGGTCGCTAAAACAATGGCTGGCGGGCACCTGGAGCAATGGCATCTAGCGACATGAGGAGGTAGATAAGCGCGGTATCTGCAAATACACCGTGAGCGATCTATAATACCTAACAATCAAAAACAGCAATGGCCTTCGGTGGCTCCAAGTTTTCTCAAAGTTTCTCCGTGTTTGACTACGGCGACATTGAGGACGATGATGATGGTGATCAACTACTTCCAACTGAAAACGATACGTCGATACTTGCCTAGTCAGCGGATCAATCGTGAAGGAAAAATTTAGGATTCCTACACGACTTAGAACCCTTTTCTTGAGCGCCTACGATGTGCCCAAACCCAAGAAGTTCAGGCAGCAGTTGCCACCAGGACATATTGAAACATTGCTGCAACGTCCATATCCATTTCGCATCAAGGTCAGGGTGAGTTTGTATATTGTTCAAATAATGTATCAATTTGCACGGTATTATAGTCTAACGGTTTCATCCAGCTTCTCCAGAGCTGGCGTGTCCCAAATTAGCACGCAGGCTAAGCTGATTCCCGGATATAATTTCGGGGGGATCATACTTAGAACGCCAGCATGTCCGTCTACAGGTTCGACACAAATCAGGTTGTCGTCTGAAGGACTTCGATCGGGGTGTCAGGGCCCGGATGAATCGCATCGTTCCTCTTTCTCTCATAGGTATTCGACGTCACACATTCTACCTTTCCTCATGATGGAACCCCTGAGCAATACGAGATATGCCACCATCCAAAACAGGAATTCAGGATATGCCGCAGCAGAATTCGAGTATTCGCATCATCTTCAATATTCTACTGGCAAATTTCACTGGTGATCAGCCGAAACTCGTCCCGATATCACTTGCCCTGTCCATCCAAGGGTTAGTTGGCAGATCACTAGCATGCATCTTTTTTGATCGATGATCATTTCTCAGTTTCGACAAAGTCTCACACCGTCCTGGGGAGGTTGTTCGGTTTTACGGCGCTAAACCAGCGGGTGAAGATGCTTGGGAACTTCTGCTGCCTCAGAAGCCTCCGATTGAGTTCATTGACAAGCCACCGGCGATAGCATCATCCTCTTCATTCATTCGCGACCCACTGCTGATCGCATCTATAAGATCAAAAGGACCTTCCCTGTCGTCATCCGGCACTTCAGCCGTTCCAAACCCCCGAGCCGTCACCAGAAAAAGCCACATGCCTGAATTTGGTGCTCGTCTCGCTGCCGAATGGACTATCGCTCTGAACGAGAACACTCCCGGCTACCCCCTAACAACCCATTTGAAAAATCCTAGGCGGTGCCTTGGTCTCGTTTCCCAGCTGTCTAGTTATGGCAACAACAGAGGTTGTGCTATGGCAAAACATTATACTGGCGAGAACGAAAACATGTTGCTGGACAGGTCAGGGCTTCTGTTTCCAGTGGAAGGAAAGTGCATCTCAGAAACTGATGAGTATAGCAGAAGTGCGCAATCTGGATGGCAAGCCGACTATTCCCTGTGGTATGACAGTGTCAATTGCGGTACAAGCGGTTACCTTGTCAGAGTCATTGTGGAGAGAAAGACATAGACAATCAGCCAAGTATCAACAAATTTTCGGGGTCTTGATGTTATCCATGCATATAGGAACGATGTTAGTTGTTGTTCTCAGCCAAGACGGATATAAGACCTACCAAACGGAAGGATGGATTGCGTGGTGAACTCTGCCTGATAGCCCCTCTCATATGGAAGGAACGAGGATGGTAAAGAATATCACAGTGAGATAAGTTGCCGTTGGCAGTTCCTGCCCTTTTGAGGACGAAGGCAAGCCTATATGGCCGTCCACATGCCCTTCCCCCATTAGCGAGCATTTCAACGGGATACACAAGATTGGCGCGCATTCACTAACCTCTCGTTGATCTTGCGATATCACAACGGTACGCCCCTCAATCTCCTTACTACATACTCTTGATGTTGTACTGATCGACTTATCCAGATTAGCGCTTTTTTCTTCTTTCGAAGACTATGGATATACAGAAGTTTACCAAGACACAGCCATCCTACGCTCAAGACTGAGAGGGGAAATAACCGTGCACACTTGACAGTCCTCAAGACACGGAGAGAAGCACCACATGTCCATTGGCTCTTTATAAAGTCGCAGCTCCCCATTGACGGGTTCCACAAGATTTCGAGGGGTAGAACCCCCTGAAGGATAAAATGCTCTCCCGAGACAGCCAAGCACCATGACTTCACACGTTGAAAGCGGCGGTTCCCATCACGACACATTGAGTTCCACCAAAAATCTGTTGCAGAGCTTCGAACAGGCGAGACATTCATTTTGAACTCGGTAGGTATCCTCGGGACGCCAGGGCATTTCTGGCTCTGAGCCTGTTTGTCACTATGACACCAAGCAATAACCTCTCGGGGTCGTCTCTAAAGATGACCTTGCTTATAATGTTTCCAGTAACGCCGGTTAACAGCAGGTGTCTACCTGAAGAACACAAAACGAAGACGGGCTGTCAGGTCCCTCGGGCCTATTTTCTTCCAACTTCAATCTATTACGCTGAAGCTGGATCCTTGCAGTGGCTAGGTGAATAACATGTCAATCTTTCAAACATGATTGAATGATGAGTACACATGAGCTAATCGAAGCACAGTACCTACAATCCGGTTACTGGAGCATGACAACTTCCTATAGTATCAACTTTATATAGGCATGACCCACCTACGTCATGGTCCAATCTTGAAGGTTAAAGCTATGGTTTCTCCTCTGCATGCCGCCCTCAACGCGTGCATCTTCCAATCTTTCATGGAGGCGAATCACACCACCCTAACTCTTGACGAGGCCAGTGCATTATGGCAACCCCACTGTCCGTTCGCCTATCTAGAACACCTCAGTCGACAGTTCCTGTCAGGTACAAGTTCATCGCAGGATTCAGTCATATCACGGTCAAACTGAACGAGTCCACTGCAGAAACCTTCTGTCAAACAAAATCCTGGCCCTTCCCCTTCAGCCTCGGCTTATGAACAAATTCGAAGAACCTGTCCTGGCCAGAATTCGGCCCCTAAGGCCGAGATAGTGACTACAAAAGCCAGATGCGCTCTCTGTTCAACAGGATCAGGAGTTTGTGCAACCTGGGCCTTGAACCCTCCTGTTCCCGAGGGACCATTTCACTACCGGGAAGGCCATACAATCATACATACATAATTGATGCAGATCTCTCTACTTTTCTGATCCACAAACCAAACCTATCAAGCTTCGAACTTTCATGTCATCTAGAAAGGCGACCTACTTGCGGCCCGACAGTATCTCAGGCTTCAATGCCGTTGGCCGTGCTGAGATGGGGGCTCCAGGGCTGCTTTGTCGAGAACGGTCGCTAGACCCTAATTTTGGCACCTGAATCTCGATATGAGAATGGCGGATTACCAGACCAGCATCATGCGGATAGCGCGGATTCATCCACTCACTTCCCAGAGGGGAGGCCTGGGGAATCCCCAGATTCGGTGTTTGTGAGTACACCAGAGTCCAGACCCGCAGAATCAAACGATCGGTGAAATCAAGACGCCATGGACTTTCAAGCACGGCGATCATTCACATCTATAGGGATAGGGGACCATCCCTCAGCCTCGCCCTCCACGCCGCCGAGGAAGCCGTCAACGTCGCCGCCGCCCGCACCATCGCCGCCAGCCAGGCGGTTCTCAGCCACACAGGCACCATAGAGGAGTGGCGCCGGGCCTACTGGGCCGAGCTCGGACCAGATTTCGGAGATTATCTGCTCCTCGCTCGACCACAAAAAGATGCCATGACATCTGCTGCGGGATACCTCGAGCATTACAATCGCTATCTGCCATTACGCTGCCCTCCCACTCTCGATATCGCATCCCGTACAATTCGACCGATTTTCACTTACTATCACTCATGGCTCACCAACCAAGTAGACAAGACAACCAGGTCCGATTGAGCCTGAACCTGTCAGCCGAACCTACCTTTTGTGAGAAAGAACGCACTATGATACATACACCACCAACAAAGCAGCGACTGCACGCCATTCAGTTCCCAGAGCGGTTTCAAATCAAGTGCATTTTGATGCAAAGAAGTCAATTATTTGGAATCAGTGCTGTCGTCGCAGTAATGCGACTTGTATAACCGTACGTATTGCAAAGATTGACAATAACCCAGCCATGTGCTAACGTCGGGTAGACAGCCACTGCAATGCTCGAAGAATCCCACGATCCCTACTGATATCTCAGGGTCTCCAACCGCTTTGCTAACCCATCACTTTGTTGAAGTCGTCCCTAAACGCAGTATCAAGACGTACTAAGTGTCTCGAACGGACTGATCTTCGCAGACAACTTGCCGAAGATCTGGAGGCCGCTCTGGACGGGGCAGCAGCAAGAAGAGTTACGTGATCTAGAAGAGTTTACGACAGCGGCAAGCACGCGTCCACCAAGGACAGAAGCTCGGAAAAGACCCCAATTAGCCAGTGGCCTGCTCTATCGGAATGGCTAGCACACCAATACCTTTCTAGGAAAGGGGAAAGGTATCTCGAGGACAGAGCTCATTCAGCCGAAAACGATTTACCTTTGTGTGGCGCACCAACGAGTCAAGAAAACCCCAGAAGATTTCTGAAGAGCACTTTGAAAGGACCGACTTCAGCGACCATGAGATCGGAGTCATACACTCTAAGATGAACGACACAGTTGAACAAGAAAGGTGTGTGAAGGATACTCATTCGCCTACTCTTCCATATTAGATTTAGTGCGACCTCGCCTGCACCGTACACCTCTCTTTCGTCTCATCTCTCTCAGATAGTTCTCTTAGACAGCATCATTATCGTACATTACGATCATATTCTCTCTCTCTCGTTCTCACAAGGTGGAATAGTTTTCCACGGAAGAAGGAGTGGGCAAAAGAGAACAATCCCAACCAAGATCAAGAGGTGAAGTGCAAGATATAGATCGTCGGCTGTGCCCGAAACTCGAAAAGGAATATCATTTCCCTGCGTGAGGCGCAGAGGTGTGGAAGAGTTCGAAGGCATAGGCCTGAGGGCAGCGAAGCAAGAGTGGAGGCGGGGGGAGGGCAACATTATGTTGCGACTGGGGCGTGCGGTGCGGACCTTCGTCCAGGCAGTCGCCAGGCTCGAAGCGGCCCGGGAGGGGATGAGAGACCTAGAGGGGGCGGCGGGAGCCTAGGGCAGAGGCAAGGTGAGGAGGAGAGGTAGACGGGGTTAGGAGAGGAAGAGGAGGGGGGTCGGGCCAGTCCACCGGTGCCGTTAATGGCTTCAGCGCTACAACACCCGCACGGCAACAGAACGCCTCTGTGTCCCAAAGGAGTTCAATAAGCAAGTATTCAAACAGGTGCGCGATGACACAGGACATGCAGGATTCAACAAGGCGTATGCCATGCTTACTGCGAGTGATTTGCGAGATTACATTCGCAAATGCCCGACGTGTGGAGCATGCAAAATAGCAAAACACAAGCCGTTCGGACAACTCCAGATAGATGAACACCCAACAGAAGTTCTGCAGGTGCTATGTATTGACATGGAAGGATTCTGGCAGTTTCGT
Source organism: Aspergillus thermomutatus (assembly GCF_002237265.1). Lineage (NCBI taxonomy): Eukaryota > Fungi > Ascomycota > Eurotiomycetes > Eurotiales > Aspergillaceae > Aspergillus > Aspergillus thermomutatus. The sequence goes on along the minus strand of NW_020798155.1, from coordinate 50,092 downwards.
TTTTTAGCCCAACGAGTAGGATGGCCCGAACCCGCTGTATAGGGGCCAATAATAATTGAGCAGGAGCCTACTCGCTTTGAGGCATGTCCAATCGGGCATTTCGAGTTATTTTTTCTGTATAGGACTGAGCTAACCCAGCTGAAGGCACCTCTAATCTCCCAACCAGTAAAGTCCCAACCATATGCAGGAAAGCTGATTTGCATTGTACATTGTCGAATGGACTAGTCATCATCCAACGGCTGATTTAATACACGTTGCTCATCATTCATCTCGGCGGGATGCTACTATAACATGTTGATGCAAGTCTATATGCTGAATGAAACCGATCTCCTCAGTGCGTTACACCCATAATGCTGTACAAGGCGGCAGGCAGATGATGACATTTGACTGCCGAAATCATCACTTCTTCGAGGAACTCGAAGCACCTGGTTTTGTCCCTCCCAGGCGTTTATACTTTCGTGGATCTGAAGCTCGTCAGCGTAGGAAGAAATCACCAATAAACAGGAAGCATACCCTTTCGACTCATCAGAACCTTGTTCCTTGTACCCTTTCCTCCTTCCCAGAACCCACTTCCTGCCTTTCCAACGAGGACTGCACGGCATATACCGCAGTTCTCGGGCCGGTAGACTTGTTCTCTTGAGCAGAAACCACTAGGAGACGTAAGAAGGTGTTAAGCTCCAAAGACCATGCGGCATGTACTTACCATATCATGCGGTTTGCATGTTCGTTCGGATGATCTGTAGCTGCGTCATGGCACCTAAACAAGTTAGTCGAGTATCACCATGAGGACAATGACTTGTAGCAAATGGCCATGGCAGACTCGAGCAGCTATCTCTGGGAAGGGCTGACATACTTGTCACATGGGAAAACCTTTGCGCAACAGCTGAACCTGTTGAAAGAGTAAGTGAATGTGAAGACAGCTGAAAACTTGCGAGGGACGGTAATACCTGAACCATCGATAGCTTTTACCGTAGTGCATACACCGGCCTCGACGAGGTAGCTCCTGACCAGCGACAATGCCAAGAGTCTCTTTTGGCTAAAGAATTTCTAGGTAAGACTTGTGACTCCGGCGGCCAGATATCTTGCACATACCTTCTTCCGCTGTGGAACACGATCACGAGAGGTGACTAGAACCGGTTGTCAACACATGCTTGCCGAGGACAATTGCTGTCACAACTCACATGCAGCAGATCCTACGATCAAGAATTTGACCTCGGGGATTTTGAAGACTGATGTCCAATAGTTAGTTAAGACTCAGGGTTTAACTCTTTGTGCTTACCCATTTTACGATGGCACTGACGGCAGGAAGCCGATGCACTCTCGCCGCGAACTGCAACGACGCCAGGTCCGGGAAATGTGGTCGAGCATTCTGCGCAGGTCGGGATAAAGCTACTACAAGGATGTGAGAGCCGTTCGCTCGAAGTTCGCGGACACTTAGAGGCCCCTACCTGGGAAGAAGGTCGACAACGGTACAGCCGTCCAAATCCAGATATCCCGCGCGGGTAGAGTTCGCATGCATCAACTGTCTTCGAAAACCTGGCAAGAGCGTAGGTTAATATGGAAGTGATTGTAAAGCTTTGGAATGAGATATTCTTACCAAGACTCATTGTGTTTGTACACTTCTTGCACGTCTCGACTTTCGGAGTCAATACATCGCTTTTATCCTTGGTCTGCGGAATATTTTTCACGTCCATGTGCTCTTTGCATCGATCGCACTTGATTGTAATGTAGAGACCAACGAGCTCCAGGAGCTCAATGCCATACAGCTCCAGGTATGGGAAGGAAAGGGCCACACCACGTTCGGTCGTCTGCGCGGGCATGTCAGGAACAGGAGCGCCGCCGTCCTCCTCGTCCCCATCCTCTTCTGTGGAGTCGTCTTCTGATGTCAAGAATTCTGAGACCTCGCTGCCCTCATCACTATCTCCTGCACTCCATTCTGGAGGACGTGGAATGAGGCGAATGTGGGGTTTGTCCTCTACTTCAAACATCGGATTATTTGAGCCAGACGGTGCGGATTCCTCCGGCAGATCCACGGAGTGCGTGGCCGGTTCTTGCTTCAGTTCCGATACAGATTCCAAGGCGGTCGTCGCAAGAGTGTGCATATTGCTTGTCAAGTAGTTGATTTGGGACATCAGGTTAAGCTGAGCGTTTTCTTTCACCCACTGCGAAAAGCCAACTTCGACAGACTGGGCTTCGGGAGATCTTACACCCTGAAGCTCAATTGAACTGGGTTCGAGAGGGTACAGACGAGGCACCAGCAACTTCACCGTCTTGATTGGTCGAAGTGAAATAGGTAGGCGTTCCACTTTGGGGGGCTGGACAGGAATAACGAAGGACAATTCATCTCGAGACTTCTGAAATAGGGGCATTCTACCGAGGCGAGCCTCGATTTGTTTTGTTTCGACTGCCCTTCTTCGTTCCGCCTGGGCTTTTTGTTCTGCGGTGTGAATTTTGGACGCATTCGTGACGGACGCCATTGGCTTTGGAACCGGTTTTCGTTCTGTTGCAGTTGTATCAGTGTGCGATACATGTACCTGCTCTGGCGCTCGCCGCTCCTGTACTTCCTTGCTGCCAACATTGGGAATAAATTTGAGCGTGGGCCCTCTTTCAGTGGTTGTAAGCAACCGCTCCAGATGCCGGTCGAGACTGTTCATCCAATTCAACAGAGTTCCTCGGCCACCGGTCCTCAGCGTACTGTCGACAATATCATCGAATCCTCGCTCAACATTGGCTTGGAAAGCTCGTTCCATATCCGAATTAATGACTTTTAAAGTGGGTCTTCCTTGTCCGGGATAGGACAGCGGCACATGCAGAATGCATTGCAGCTTATCCAATTCAAATGGAAAATCGGGGTCAGAAGGGGTCATTTCAATCGTTAAGGATGTTCCTGATCCATTCGTGGTTTCCTTTGGATGAAACCTTCGTCTCATCTGATTGATCTGAAATTCCCGAGGGTTCGAGCTTTCTAAGGCCGAAACTGGCCTTTGGCCTGCGTGGGAGGTTGACTTGGCTCCTGCTTGAGGAACAACCTTGGTGTCCTTTGTGTCATTGATGGAAAGACTTCTAACATCGGTAGCTACACCTTGTAAAGGACCCTGGGAATTTCCAACCCCATTGGCTGAGCCGGCCTGCACTTGCGCCCCAGGCTGTGCACTCTTCCGTTGAGAATCGGCTAAATCATGGACATACGGACAAGCATCACCGGCGCGACATCCTTGACGCAAGTTAGAACAGAAGGTAAATGAACGACAATGAAGGCGAGGTTTCAGCTGGTAAAGACTTCAAGGGGTAAAGACGGTACAATACAGAACCTCGAAGTATCCGATCTTCAATCGCACAAGCGACTGGTCTCCAAACAGCTAATACGCGAGCCAATAGTTCCAAGTACAGCTGCCAGGAGGAAGACAGCCAAGCTCGAAGATAGCGAATAGTCACACGCAAACGAAGGCAGCAGGAAAAAGCACAACAATGTGACAGGCACAAAGACTTACCCTTTTGGGAAGTGAAGAAGCGGCATTTAGCCCTCCGCTTTGGGGTTGACCGATTGGTAGCATCTGACCGGCTGGACACTGTAGAACCTTGAGGCTGAGCAGCCGCCAACTCAGCACCAGTGGCCAGTGGTTGACCTATGTCAAAATAAGGGTATCATGGTGAGCGCGTGATCAAAAAGGTTGCGGGCCGCTGGGTCCGATTCAGAGGAGGGAAAGGGGCCAAGCAGCGCCTTCAGCGCGTACTGGTTTAAAGAAAACAAACTGTCAGGATATGCATGAGAACAGATGTGGAACATGCGTAGATCGACAGAGACCTAGGCCTGCTGGGCTTGAAGAGAAAGAAAAAGCAAATCCTGCTGCGGGACCATTGAGTCCATGATAGGAGAGAGTCTTGCAGTCTGAAGCGCAGCCCTACTGTACTCTGTACAGGATATGAAAACAAAGAGTCTTACCATTGGTAGAAAACCCAGGCCTGTTCAAGCCATCAGGCGCTCCAAGACCGCTGGTGGAGTCCATCCTACCGATATAGTGTCAGTACAGCACAAGGCAGTCTTCAATCAGATCACGCGGGAAGCGATAAACATTTACCACAGAGTTCAGCACAAAAGCTAAGCGATGATAATAAGATACCTTCGTGCAAAGGACTGTGATGACTTGTCAGTCAGTCAATCCTAGGACTCTTGGGACACGGGCGGAAGTACTGTGATCAACCTGCCAACGCAGAGATCCGGTGACCGCGAGATCGACGGTGGCTAAGAGATGTATAGAAGGGCAAACGATGCAAGAGGTTAGAATGCAGCAGTAGTTACGTGAGAAAATGTCGAAGCCAAAACAGTAGAGATCAAGCGATGAATGACGACACTCGTAATCTTATCACGAACATATTATTGCTAATAGAAATCGCGATATACCTGGTCGTCGTCGTAGTAGTATCAACAACCGTGATGATTGCTGACTGATGATCGTTTCCAATCAAGGGCGGTCAGGCGACACGTGATGTAAGATGGATTCTCTTCGAATCTTGCAAAGACAACACACAAAAGATCTTGATTCAAATCATCCATGTGGTTCAGGTCTGATAATAAGAAGCATTAAATCTCTCCAAGAGTGTCATCTGCCTTCACGCTTCTCCGTGTTAATCTAAAGATACAATGCGGCGCAAACGAACAGTGATTGATGACCTCATATTCCGAAGATGTGGGGAAGTATGAGTCTGGGGATGACTGACAACTGACAAGACTCATCTTGACTATTCTTGAGTCACTAGGAGGAACCACCCAACGCAGACACGCAACCCGCAATCCCGGATGTCTGTAGTCAGACTTTTCGCAAGACTTTGGTCTCTTTTGGGGTCAATGTAGTCAATCTGCTTACTCGGCATGCCCTTGATCTTACCTTGCCTCTGAACATGAACCAAGATTAGCTGCAGACCAGCGTCTTGGAGGCCGTGATCTACGAAAGATGACTGCTTGATTGCTATAGCTTGGTGGTGACTCTAGCTCCTGAAGTCAATCAAAATATGAATCGAAAGCACCGAGTCAATTGCCATGTAATCCATGCTCAACAACCAGTTTCAAAATAGCCAAGTTCATCAATCCTCCATATCTCGACGGCCGGATCTTTTTACCGTGGGGATGACGCCCGCCAACTGTTATTTTGTGGCGGGATGATATTTCTTACCATTCATGAGCAAGCTCTGCGTTGATGAAGTCGCACTGTGGCAGATGATACCAATATCATCATTACGTATCATCAGGAGCCACCTCTGACCTTTCCATGCACATCAGCATCGATTGCATGCAGTCGGCAGCTCCGACTCGCATATGCATTGTAGTCTGGCCTGTCCATGCAATGTGTTAATATCATACAAAGCTTGTAGGTCGACACTGAGAAGGACCTCTTATAGTTATGATGCTGCTTTGATCATATCTAGGGAAGAATCGACACCTGGGGGTGATGGTGGTAAATGTAATAAACTTGTACCAGTGTATGTATCTGTATGTTTGAATACAAAACAGAACCTGACGACGTTACCATACATCAAACGCACCGGGATCTTCCCACCGGATTTGGAGATCTAGATCAAAAGCAATAAATGGAGTATTCCCGATCTATCTTGACTTGACAGTTGATACCTTCCCTCAAGCTGGCATCTCTCATGATGTTCATACATAATAATTATCTACTGTCCGACCTTGATAATCAATAAGCGAACGCCATCAATATATTTTGACTCGGAATTTAGCGTCGCGCATCCCGTCAAAAGTTCACTAAGGAATTGTCCCAACTTCCCCGCCAAATCAGAAGCCATCTAGACCCCTCCCCGCGCGCCTCCAAAATACGCTCCAAGCTGAACTTTTCCCCTGCGGAAGATGAAAACATCGGAATGCAACCTGGGTCCACTAGACGAAAATAATCAGGAGCGCTCCCGAATCCGGTAAGGCGCTAGTACCCCGTCCCAGTTACCCTTCAAGTCACCAGACCTGAAAATTTTTTGCGGTACAACTACAAGCCCTGTAACCTTTACCTACGGATGTTGAGGATAAGATCAGAATTTCACGTACAACAATAATAATGAGGTCAACATTCGCATGAAGGCATGATTACCCTTTCAACTCATTCGGCAATACAACTCGTTGGAGGAATTGAGGGACTGAGTTTTTCCGGTATTAATCCGTCCACGGCACTGACATCAAATAATTGTCAAGGTCTCGACTCTTCCAGTTGAGCCTTTTAATTATGGACTGCGGAGGACAGGACGGAGGACGGAGAACGGAGCAGTCCTCTAAAAGTTACTGAAACCTTCCGGCTATCCACCCACATTCAGCCCTGCTCACCAATCACGATAACTGTAATAAAGGAACCCACCATTCTTGGCGAATCAGCGCCGGAGGGGTACGTATCTCTCAGCACCCGAACATGTTTGACTTGGATTTTGAATGGTGAGGTGGTCAAGAGTAAATATCTGTTGCTCGTATCGGTAGTGTTCAATAAAGCCTTCTATTATCGTTCCACAGACTCTAGTCGAACTCTACCTGCAATGCCTTGGAAGTTAGCTCCAGCGGTGAGGAGGAGAGTACTCCGACGCATGTACTCGGAACTACCCCTCGAATTTAAAGTGTACTGTCTTCCCCGCTCTGTGAGAGTCATGGTAGTACAAAGTACGGAGTACCTCAAGGTCAAATGAAGTTGTACCCAACAAGGTTCAAGACAAACTGAACCCACGGCTTGTCACTTGAACAGTTCAAACCGACAACGGGACGGTCAAGAAGAACCTCCATCTTTTCCGACTACTTTTTGGGCATCAATTCCGTATCCTCAGTATTCGAAAGATGCTCGGGCATTGATTTGCCCACCGGCCATAGATCGGCTGGATACGTATTGAAGCTGAGCGGAGCCTGTTTTCAAATCATGCGTAATGTAACGGTATCATACCAATTGTTACCTTCCAAATTCTCCGAGAATGTTGCACAGTAATCCAATCCGCCAATCATGAAATTTCAGAAAACTTTCCCCTTCTTCTAGAAGGTTTCTCGAAGCATGGTCCAAAAACTGCTATTTCCTTTGTGAAACCATGGGCTGCTGGTTGGCTCATATCCATATCATAGTTCTGCGGCGATTCTTCTACAATACAGTTTCTGCAATAATGAACAGCTTGGACTTACGTGCTGATATCGCTGGGTTGATTTATTTAGCAGGATGGCCCAAGCTGGCATATTAGACAAATACCGGGGTTGCAGTTTATGCCATTTTAGGTACCTAGCTTGACTAAGGTAGTATGCTCTAAGGACATGTAACGTCCGTCATCGCTCATCTAGAACTAGTGGCCACTACGTCCCTGCTTAAGGAGATGTTTTCTTGTAGTATTTCAGCAAAACCGACAATTCATTCATGCAGAGACGATACGATACCTTTTGGAGTACTCCGTATGGAGTAGTTGAACTCGAATGGATGGCCGCCCGACCGGTGGGCGCCCAAAACTCGGCATGATCCCGAGATATCGGGATGAGTAAAACAACGGTCCCGGGCGGCCAAGACACGGTCCTGCGAGGAGAATTCGCCGCTCGACAAACTCGATTCGTAAGGCAGGATTGGCCCGAGTTCAGGCATTGAAAGAGCTTAAGCATTAATAGGTCCATTCGAGTAAAGAAATTTTCTTCCTTAAAATGCGCCAATCTAAGAGTGGCAATTCGAGGTTTCGAGGTCTAGAGGCTTCTTAGTCCTGAGCGTGACTGAGTCGATCAACCATCTCGAACTCGTCAGGCGCAGAACTAAAATTTCACGCGCTTGCCATTCTACTTGTGCGTTGACACTATCTAGATTTCTTATATTTTTCTTTTTGTTGAGGCGCAGGAATGTCCGCATCCTTGAAACATCTCGGATTCACCCCAGCCTTTGTGATACAATGGCTAAGGACAAGGTATCGTATCCTCCAGAAAACTGTCCCACCTTCAAAATAAAGTATGCCTATTGTTGTATGGAATCAATATCTCACACAAAACTTGTTTTGAAGACTGAGAATAAACATGGAGTCGGTAATACTTCGGCGGAATCAAACTCTACGCCATCAGGTACAACTTTCGGCTTGCCGAGCGCAGAATCGGGCATGCCGAACGAATAGCCAGCAATAAACGCAAGCTGATTTCTTGCTGTCAGAATCAAGGCCGGCGCAGATTGCTCCGTACCTGAATCAATGCGTCGTGGAGCTGAGCCCTGATACGCAGGATCCTTTCAAGTTCCACACCTGTCTGCCCTGATTCGATGCAAGCAACGTCGAGTCGGGAAGCACCGAGATATCAAAGCTGTATAGCGCGTCTCCGTAGACTGTACAGTCTTCTGTCATCTATATACACTGTCATTGTATAACAAATCAGTACCGGTGAAGCCACGCAGCTTTCTCTACAAATCACCTCACTGCCCGTTCGAGCGTCGATCCACATCCGACCCACCGCGCAGACAAAAAGCGTAAAGCAAGCGACACAAGAAACTGACTGCTCTCCTGCTCTAAACTTTTTCTGGAAGGCTGCGACTCTGCAGGCGTCTGCCTATTCGAGTGTTCAGTGCCCAGTCACAGTTGACACTTGACAGTCCACTATTACAGTAGAAACCTGGAGGTTGGACCTGGACCTGGGCCTGACAAGACCTCAGGATCAGCGAGATCTTAGTTCCACACGCGTCCCAAGGCACCAGCCACAGACGTCGCGTTGCGAGCTCCGCGTTTCCGGGCGCAGTCGGATGTCCGCCTCAAAATTTCTCTGCAATGGAAGTCTGGGACACCCCACGAGAGAATCGGGAAGATTAGGAGCTGAAGCTTTAGTGGTCCACCGTCCACCTCTGCTGTCCAGAACCCAACGGTCAAGTCTACGCGGAGTGAGTTGCCCTTTTAAGAAAACCAGAATAGTTAGTGTGGGATGTGAATCTCTCCGACAGTGTGTTGAATTTTGCAGGTTTGCATCTGCTTGCCTTGCAGCCTTGTGGCCTTGTAGCCTTGTAGCCTTGTAGCCTTGCAGCCTCGAGCTGGAAGATGGGGATCGATCACTATGATGTCATTGTGGTGGGCGTTGATATCCCACCGTTCCTATTAATTCTCAACCACAACTCTATCTAAAACTATAACAATGGCAATGATATCAATATGAATTAATCTAGTCATGCCCCTAGATACTATCTAAATCCAGCTGATTGGATCGACGACCATGTATACATTTCCAGAAAGAGTTCACCTGGACAAAATACTTGTCCTCGAGTACACAAGGTACACCTAGAGAGGTCCCCAAGAGTCTTTCAAGGTACTGATGCATCATATACATGACCTGTAGCTCGAGCAGTATTATAGATACCTAGCCTAGCCCAGATACCTAGTATCAGTCCAGAGTAGGAGGTTAGATCTCGCACCTACCTCTACTCAACCTACCTCTCACACTGAATAATAGTAACAACAAGAATACTGAAAACTGAACAATGAACAAACAAACATTCCCATTCGACAACTGTCAGTCACCTGCAAAGCTTATCCCCGGGAACTCCAACCCGAGAGCAAAACACAAAAGAAAATACCAGTTTATGATGCTGTCCACTAGTCAATAGATTCTAGAATCTAGATCCTTTCGCGCGCGGGTGGCGCATGGACGTGTGCCATATCATCATGATACCGAATCAAGGCGTCGGCGTCAAGGTGATGTTCCTTGGGCATCACTCACTGGCGGCGAATCAAAGCCTACCTATATACGGAATCCGACAGAGTAAGGTATTTTGTACTCCGTATCGTGGGTATTATTCAACCCTCGGTAGCTCCGTGGAATCAAATCGCTTCGGTCGAGGCTAGAAACAATAATGTTAGTTGTCTTCATCTTTTCGATGATATCGTCATGACTTGTTTTGTGCCGCCGGAGATGGAGACGGTGGTGGGTACATCCCCAAGAGGGTCCTGATAAATTTAGAAAGAAGCTCCAGACTCCATGCTACGAATTCAGATCCGTAAATCGATAGTCAAAAGAGATAAGGAAAGCTCAAATCATCCAATGTAATGGAAATGAAGGTGCAGAATCAAGATTCTGGACTGGCCAGGCTGTTGCTGTGAGTCGAATTTCATGTGACGCGATCAGTGCGACGATTCTAGATCTCAACCTGAGCATGGCCATGCATATTAAAATCCGCCCTCCAGCAGTCGGATTTGCATATTAACCGACCAATATCGACCAGGGGGCTTAAAGGTTAATATATATTTATATGCATTAGTATTGATAAATTATTAAATGATGAAATGCATCCCGACTTGTTGCTGACACGTAACGTCTGTGCGCCACCATCTTGGCTGGGGAGCTTTGAATACTATGCTCATGAATGCAGTGCAGTGATAAGGCTCTATTGCGATGAAATTGTCTCAAAATATGCTTTCAATGTAGGTGTACATGATGTGGTACTGGACAATGAGGCCAGAAGCACAGTCCAGTAGACAAAAATTCTCAAGACAGATATCAATGGTCAGAATATGGTATTTGGTATCAGGAAGCTCGCAAATCAACAAATGACGATGAGAGTCAAAATATGTTTGTGGAAGCCTCGAGACGAGGCCGTCGCTATTTGTGATAATGACATCCATAGCCTTCTCTTTTTTGAAGGGAAAATCCATTCATCAGAAAGGAGAAATGTCGTAAAAAAAAAAAAGGAAAAACAACCGCCTGATTTCAGACGAAATCATCTGTACAGGATTAATTGTTAAGTTTTATCCTCCGTATGGCTCGTTTAATAAAACATGATCAGACAGCCACACGATGCCTCGTATCGATTGCAAGACTGAAATTTGAAAAGAAGACCCAGAAAGAAAAAAAAAAAAAAAGAGGCCTAGGTCGCAAAATAACAACCATATGAATCCCTTAGGTGCGCCAATATGCAATGCAGTCGTGATCGTGCGTCACAGGCATGCTCAGACGGCGGTCTGTACATGTATGATAAAAAAAAAGTGTAGAAAGGGTGCGGCGAAGACCGGGTATCACTCGTCAAAAACCCATAACCCATCAAGTAGACAGATACGTGTCGATGACTGGACAGAAAAGGAGAAATTGAGGGGTAAAAAGTTGAGCAGGTGAAGGTGGGAACTGGGGTGCTTCTACCATCCCTTTACATGGTATTCCCACGGCCCGAAGTCGGTATAATGATTGAATGAGCCATTCTTCGCGACGTCCTTGTCAGGGGGTGCTTTTGCAGAGGCTCCGTTCACGACCCCGGCATTCTGTTGGGATGCTTGTCCATTTGGAGCCCCCTTGGGCTCGGGGTACTCCTGTAGGTTCGCCATATCATGAGTCGTGTGTCGTCGCTTCAGGAAAGCGTTTGCGGTCGCACTCTTCTGCTGGCGCTCCCAGAGTAGATGGCGTCTCAACGATTCGGTCAGTTCTGTGGCAAGCATGTTTCTCCGCGTAGTTCGAGGAGAGTGAGCGACCGACTGCGGTGACGGCTTCACAATGATCGGCTTCGATCGGGGAACATCGGGACCACGCATTGTCAAGCTCTCCTCCTCATCTTCGGGTGGTGAGGCGGGGATGGACGGTCCATTGGGTGACGTTAACCGCGAGCGCTGGAGGGCAGGACTGGAGCGTGATGTTGGTCCCTGCATCTTGGTAGGCTGGTGCATCATCATTGTGAGAAGGGAACGCCGCGAGACTAGGTTCGGCCTGGAGTCAACTCGCTGGAAGAGCTCCCTTTCCTCGACGCTGGATCTTCCACTCTCCGTTACGGAGTCTTCCCAATCCGAATCCTCATCGTCCTCAATAGCACTCTCCGAAACTTCATCCTCGGTCTCAATTGCATCCTCATCATTGTCGTAGGATCGCTCGCTGATAGGTTTGATGATTCCAACTTGTTCTTGAAATGAAGTCACTTTCTTCGATGGGCTCGGGTTGCTGGTTGCCGACTTGCTAAGCTCGTTAGAAAGTGAGCTGCGGTGTGGCTTTTGTATCGATATCCGGTCCTCAAACGAGCTTTCATCATCATCCCCAGAAGAACCACCAAGCGTGAACATGCCACCCTTCTTCTTGAAAGGCGTGGGTTTCAATTGCGCTGGCGGCTGTGCTGGCCCAGGTTCGGCCGCTAACCTTGGCTGCGACCGGTACGATGAGGAAACGAGCGATGGAGAAAAGCCACGCACGATGCTAGGAGACTTAATTAGGCCAGATCGAGAAGGAAGCATACCAGAGGATGAAACACTGGTGTCAGAAGCATTGATGTTCGCGGCGTCGCTATCGTTACCCTCCGGCGCAGTCGTCGAACATGATTCCGTGGACTGAAGAACTTGTTGGTTGAAAGACGGGAAGGACGTAGTGCGTTTGGCAGTGGACTCTGAAGGAGGTGTGGGGGAGGGTGTCGAGGGTCGCGGGGTGAGGTCGACCACCGGAGGGGCGACTGTAGTCATTGCTGAGGCGAGAGGCTCGAGATTCTTCTTTTCTTTGATGTTGAGCACCATGCGCTCTAATCCGAGTGACGTGATGTGCTTTTCTTTACCACGGCCTAGATACGAAAACGAGTCTTCGCGGACAACGGCGGGCTTAAGATCACATCTAGCACGCTTGATATGTCTCTCAATTCTCTCGGCTTGTTCTGAAGCAGCAGACTCAACGCTGGCAGAGAGTTCCGGTAGGTCACCAGCTTCTGAGCGAAGGAGTGGCAAAACCGACGTATCGCTGGATTTGTCCGGCTCCACACAGAAGGTTTCACGTGTCCAGAGTCTCCAGCTAAGATTCTCCAACCGACGACCTTCTTCCATATAATCGGCACATTTGGAAAATACTATAATAAGAACACACACGTGTTAGTTACCAATCGCAATATATTCGTAGACAGATTCTAGAACATACCCATCCACATGCCATGAAGACTCTGCGCATTAGCCGTATCGACCTTGTGTATTTTTGCCGCGTCCACAGTTAGGACGGGGGTTGATAAACGCGAAGGCATGGTATCAACGCCACAATTTCGGATTTGTGACCCTTTTTCCTTTGGAAAGATAGCTCCCTGTTGTTCTTTTCGGGGTCGCCGTCTCCCCCGATCGTGGTCGCACGGCGCGAGAATCCCAAAAGAAGTATTTCCCCTGATCGCAGTATGTCGCAAGAAGTCTGGCCTCGTGAATGATTCCGCAGAGCGTGCTGCAGAAAATCGATTGAACTGTTTCTGGCACCCTAGCTGTCGTCAAATGCGTGTGCAAAGACACAGCTCCTCGAAACTTCTCAATTGATGGTGCGAGATAGTTTCGTAAGACGCAGCCCAGACGCACGTATGGTAGTCGCGGTGATAACAAGCAGCCAAACGAATGTAATTCCTTTGCCTCTTAAGTGCCCTTGTGTGTTCTAAAACTCGCCGGGTGGCCTTGTGCGGAGACAAAATCAAGCGGTCGACTAGTCAGTTGAGTATAGAAATGGCGACGTCAACGTGAGATACGGTGGTGCCGAGCTAGGGTCGAGAGACGAAAAGACTGGAGGTCGATATGGACGAGGGAGCCTGGAGAACGAGGGAGGAAAGAAGTGAAAAGAATTGCACCGGAATATGGGGGAGTAAAAGGTGGAGGAGGAGCGGAAGGAGAGAAAACGGATAATAGTTCGTTTATGGGGGAGGGTCGGAAGAGCGTGTGTATGTACGAGATGGTAACGGTACAAGGGGAGGAAGAGAGGGAAAAAGGAAATCGAGGATGGCTACACATAGAAAAGTTCGCAAGGGTACCGAGGGACAGGTTGAACTACGTTGACGGGTGATGGGATGGGGCGGTAAGTACAGTACAATGGAAAGATCCTAGACTAGATTTTTTCTTTTTTGATTATTTTATTTTTTTGGATGGATTTTTATTTAATAATTAATTTACTTATTTTATTTTCGCCCTATTGCTGTGTGTCACTTCCGGCGTATTCCCGTGGGTCTCCTGGTAATCGATACCACGTCATTACCGTCAGTAATTTTACCGGTCTGTTTCCGGAGTTCCACCCCAAGAACAAAGTACGGAACTTTATGGCACAAGAATACTTGAGACTATTTCCTTACATACTGAGTTAAGGAACTTTTTCTTGTGATGGAAGCCAAAGTAGGTAAAGATACAATACGCAGGTCAGTACATTACAGAGGAGTTGACAGGATTGACCCCCGGTGAACGCGGCTTCCTAACACTGCATTCAGATGGAGTCAAATTGACACATGACCAGATCCTTTATGGTCCTTACATTTTCTTTTCCCATTTTTCTAACCATCATTCTGAATATCTAAGCTCAATAATCAGACACAATTGTTATGATAATGAATAAACATCTGATGGTTAACTATGAATGATGATACATAGAAATGCCAAAAATATTAAGGGTGATGCCCAAGCATCAAGGTACCAGAAGATAGAGGGTGGCAGGGTAAGAGAGGCAGAACAGTCGAACAAAGATCTTCTTGTCCTGTGACCTGCTCTGCTGCTGACTAAGGACACCATCACTTGATTCAGGAATGGGTCCATATCGATAGGCGCTGGTCCAACCAATGCACCCATTAGATACTGCTAATTATTGATATCTACTCCGTACCACTCCACATTTCCAAACAGAAAGCAAGCCTCATTCTAGCCCAGTGTTTGCCTCTCTATCTATCAATTCTTTCAGGCAGTTGTTATTGTCAAAGGAGCTTGTTGATCAGATCATGGCTAATAGTTGACACGCCACATCCCTTCCTCAGGGGCTATTATCAGACCTGCTGACTGTCCCTGGTGAATGATGTTTAAGTAAACTGATTTTGCCACGGAATTTGTGCCTTTCGGCCTTTAGCTCAAGGATCACGTCTTTCCAAGGAGGCGCTGCGTCTGTCGCTTCATCTTCTGCTTTATTTGGGCTGACCATTAATCCTTGGCAAGTTTGGTGGCATTTAGCCTCTAGGCCACGCACTCCCTATCTTTCTCCATATTTTCCCCGGATGTTTGGTGGATATTTTCCGTCCATATGATCTGTTGACGGCATCAGGTTGATCATCCCGGCTGAAATGGGTTGGGGTTTGATCGTCCTCCCTACTGCTATTAGCCGGTGGTATGTAAGTTCCATCTGCGTTCTGTCCCAAGCGTAGCTGCATACCGGGGAAGTCTGAAAGTGTTCCGATCTGGCTGATCCTCCTATCTGGTTCTTATCGAATATTTGAGGCTTCTTATTTTGAAAGCAATCAAATATGTTAGAGATTTGAGGTGGCTAGGACCAATAACCTCTACGTATCCTACCTTATGTTCTAGGAAGCATAGCCAATGCTCATAGAAGGTTCCTCTGTCTTCTTTTTGAGGCATTGGTATGATGTGCTGGCCAGAGCTTCAGTTACATATTGGTCTCCTGTACTCCGTACCAATGATCTTTCCACTTCCTTTAAGGATGCTGATCATAAAGTGTAAGCACTTGATCTCATTATCCTAAATGGTTCACCCCTAAAGACACCGGGACTTGATCCCCGCACTCAGCATCAGCCATATTCCGGTCAAAGTATCAAACAAGTGCCATAACAGCTCTACCTGGAGTCAGCAAGAGTGGCAGGGTACCAGGTTCGCCGGCTGTCACCAATAACCTAGATCTGAAGGAAGATCATGCTATCGAAGCTCCATTGGAAGTGATCGTTGACAGGGCAGTATCCATCCAATGAAGCTCCTGACAGCCCTCGGTTGTTTGATATTGGCTGTAGCATGCCTAGGTAGTCCGCTCTGTGGCTCAAATCGGCTTAATCACAAAACAGCTGACACTACCAGCGGCAATTTCCCCAGAAAGATTGTTCAGGTTACAAGGATCATGACAATCGCCTTGGATTACCATCGCCTATCACCCCTGGTATCAGTAGCTCTAGTAGTACAGGGGCACGTTTTGACAATCATGTGATGTCCTACTCAGCCTAGATCCCAAGAGCACCTGATGGCTGAGTTGTACGACTTAGTACATTTCGCCCCTCTCCTCATGTGTGGAGATACCGTCAGCCACATGATGTCTCGCTTAGGCCATGCTAGCCGCCAACCGGCTTCAATATCCTCCTCTATCTATCTAATGAGCAGGCGCGAGAATGAGAAGAGAAAAAAGTCCAACTCTGAACAGAGAGTGGCTCGGCCCGAGATAGAGCTAAGCCTCACACTGTCGTCGACTAATAGCGTAGCGATTTGCATAATCAACAGTAGCTATGAGCTGATTGAATCAACGGGGACTTGTTGAATGTTTCAATAGCCATCTACAAAGACAGAATAATGAGCCAAACTTGTCCATGAGGCGAGTCCTAACGACTGATCCGCAAGACTAACGCCAGCAAACAAAGCCTAGAAGCGACCCATAACGTTAAATAGTAGTACTAAGGTGACAGGCTGCTTTCACGCAGATGAATGCAAACAATGCTCAAGTCGAAGCATGAGATTGCGGCGCCAAAACCTGTCTGAAGACTCTTGTTGAGAACAACCTCCGCATGTATGAAGATGACTTGCATTCAAGGCTCCTCAAGATGTTCAATTGTCCCCACGATGACCGACTTCTGTCCAGCTGTCCATATTTCGTGCATACAGACTGTTCCACAGTGGCGATGGGGAGCGGAGCCACGTAGCTGCCACCGTAATTCTTCGTGGTGCACTTGTGGGTGTCATCATGTCAGGCGTGCCGCAAGCCTTCAGATCTATCCAGGAAGACCAAAGATAGGAACTAGGAAAGTGATCATGAGTCTCAGCAGGTAGACTATCTAGCTTTGGAACTACTGGATGATCGTTGTCTTTCCAAATCTTAAACATAGATAATTGGCTACTACGTACGGGAGTTGAGTTCAATCCCTCGGATGGTTTCCCCTTATGGATCATCCACCTTTTTCCCCCTTCAAGCAAAAAGGGCCAGATTTTGGACAGTCATGGATGGACTGACGGTAATAATGAGTCCATAAAGTGCCTCATACCTCATGATCTCGAAGTTCTCAACTACTCAGCGAATAACAAACACAGAATCTTTACGATGAGCAACTGTCGAACCGTGAGTCGTTTGGGTGGTCAGGATGACCAGAAAAGTCCAGATAATAAGCGAGATACAGTTAGGGGAATCTACTGGGAGGTAGAATGACCTACTCCGTCCTTCGCATGGGATTCCTGTTAGACTTCCAGCACCAATGTCTTGACTCTTCGGCAGTTAGGTTAGGTACTCCGTGATTCGGCACCAGTCTTTAGCACTATTCAACATCCGAGGTCTCTAATAACGCCATCAACACGATGGACTCAAATTGAGCCATAAGTACCGTGGTATGAAGAGCTGACAAGAACCGAGGAAAGAGGTATCATTCGGAATGTGAAGGACTAACTTGAGCTATTCACCCCGACTCCGTACGGCGACGGAAGTCCGTACTAACCGACCTCGAGTCTTGGGTATGAGGCATACCCTGTGAAACGAAAAGTGAGGCACTTAAAGGCGCCACAGAAGATTCACTCAGCAGTCAAAAAACCTCAGTGCAACTGTAGTAACAGATCAACATAATGAACCTGAATACTGTCTTTCAGAACTGATTACCGCAGTGATGTTAGGTTGCTGAGTGCATAATGAAATGCTTTTTTGATGTGGGGGCAAATATAAACCTGTGTACATTTCAGTGGCGAAATACAGAAGTCACAAGAACATCTCCTTGTCACATGATGTGGGGTCAACCCGCGGCATTTACCCTTTTGCTTTCTTTAATTTTGCAACTTTGCCTCTTAGTGGCCGTGGAGAAGGCAGAGGTTGATGTTGAAGGCGCTCCGTGTTTCTATCGTCCGTGTTCATGGTATTCAATCCAAACCAATCCTAAGGAAAAGGGGTCGAAAGTCATGTGGTATTGTCGCTGGAGTTATGGGGATGGTCTCCTACCTTGTACGTATTGGTTTGTTAAGAAAGGGGCTTCAGAGTGAATATCATTTGACATTGGTGACACTGTGACGGTTAACGGCCCCTTAGCCAAGTAAAACTTGTCTGCGTTCCAAGAACTGAGTCAAGGCTATTGTATTGGAGCTTAGAGAGTACGTACTCTCATAGAAGCACACTCAGAAGAATGCCACAGGCCATGGAGATCCTAGGCAGGGTATCACTAGTACAGCATAGGATGCTGTCCTCCATCACGGTTCCTAGTCTATCATCCTTTGGCCCCATGAGACTCAATTGCACAGTACAATGATCCCAAACAGCTCACATAAGCATGAGAGCCCTGCAAGACATGCAGCGATACTAAGTACAAGACCACTTCCTTACAGACGACGTTCGATGAGGCGCGCCAGCAGGCCTGGCGAGCACTTTTCGTCGCAAACTCGATTTGTTACCAGTGATTGCTGCGGCGTCGGTCGAGAAATTGGTACATAGGAGATGACTTCCGATGGCTCGATCCGAAAGGGCTAGCTATGTAGGTGTGTGTAAGTGGCTTGTACTTCGCCATGCCTCTTGTCCAAACGTTCCGGACAAAGAATTGAGCCACCTGGTATCTTCCAGACCAACATAGGATTGCGTTCCATATCTGTTCAATCTCATAGGATCAATAATGGTCATTTAAGTTCTGATACTCATAGCGTCCCCAGATCTTGAAAACTGAAATCCTTTACTTCAAAGTAGGAGATGTACTCCGTAGTATGTATGCGCCTAGTCGTTATCTCATTAGTCCATACATTCCGTGGCTCATTCCAAGCGCTGATCTATCCAGCCCTATGCAAAGGACATCAAAGTCGAGATTCTTTTAGAAAAGCAGGTCTCAAATCCCTACGTACTACTAGTACTCATTTCTTGTTTATGCGAAGGGCAAAGCTTGGATTGCGCACAGATATCAATATTATTTGGGGATCGTCAAAGCCAATGGCCTAGAATCGACTTCATTGTATCAAGGGATATGGTGCCTTTGTCCGTGAGCCTTGTCAACGAAGTACTTGCATGCTTTCGTCGCTAGCAAGCTTCAAAGCAAAACATACCCTGCTCGCGAGTCAGGTGTTCAATAAAGATTCACCTCACCTGGCTTCTAGTCATCAGTGATCAAAGAACGTACAACCGGATTGAGCTGGAATGGAAGCTGGCCCATTCCATCGATTCTTCGACCTTTTGTTTCTATGTTTCTGAGCAGTCACATTCCACATATTTCCCCGGCCGCAATCCCCGGAGTCCAAACTCTTGATTAAACCAGCAAGCGACCGTGAATGAAAGAAAAAATCCATGGCTTTTACTCCATATTCAAAGCACGGAAGCAGATCCGCCGGTTCTATTAGGCATTCGTCCGTTATTCGAGAATCTGACTAGCGGATCCCCGGAAAGGTCTATGCGGATCTTGCAGCTTCGACCGGCCTTCAAGGAGTTGGTATTCCATGCAAGGTTCACTTCACTTGTTTTCACTCAGAAAAGGATCCCGGATCTCTTATGGTGGAAACTGGAAGGAATTCCGAAATTTCAGTTCTCACTGATCGTATGTACCTGATGGCAGTATATTGACAGTCTAGCTACAGCGTCCCAAGACAGAGTGCCCTATCTGTTTATGTCTGAAGGTGTATAATTGCCCATGGTCTATCCCTTGAATGCCTGTCGCCCTCAGTCGCCATTGATGGCTGATATCCCCATGAGCAAGAGTCTAAGCACAGATCAGGATCAAAAATGACTGGATTAAAACCCCTCGCTTCATCGAGCAAGAATAAAGCTTCCTTTGCTTCTCGGCGCAGAGACGGAGATCGTAGGACTTTGCACCTACATCCAATCCCTTGAGTCAGGTAACCAACCCTCAGAGAAGAAGCTTACGACGTCTGCATGCTGCATATCGAGACAGAAACAATAGAATGCAATTGAGCACTTGCAGACATGCCCATCTCGATCAGCATCAATTAGCTGAAACCAACCAAAGCACCGTCTAGCACTGTAGGCCAGGGTCATCGCACCTGGCTGTCCAGGTACTTGGGAACACAGGCATGTTGACCGTTTCTCCTCTGGGTCAAAAAGAATCCTCGACCGTGTCGATCATTCGACACCTTTACTTACCGCTTTGCTCGACACTTACTGAAGTAGAGAGTCGTACTTTTTTACTCCAGTATCGAACCGTACTGTACTTGTTCCTGTCCGATTCCTACTGACAATCATACCTACAGCACTCGATACCTCCATCACTACCTATGTACGTGGGTATTATTATGCTACATGCTACATATTTGGCCATGCCGCCATTCATACCCCAACGACGTAGACAACGCTGTGTCTCAATCAATCCCTACGCCAGGGAATAGGTCATTTGATTCAAGACCCAGTAGCTTAGGAAGTTTTTGTGTTGTCTATCATGTGCTGAACGCCAAACGCCTTTCGCAAGGGACTCAGCCCACAGATCAAGCAGCAAAGAATCCTTGAAGACTAAAGATGAAGAAAAGGCAAACGCTCAATAGCCTAATGCTGAAGTTGATCAGGCGCCAGGGAGAATATTAGCCGTGGGATTTCTTTTCCATGCGATGATAGAGGTAGACTAAGGTAGTGAGCAAATCATCGAGAAGCTACCAGGGCCATCTGACTTCGATTTCGTTCGCGGGATGAATGTGATTCGTGTTCCTGGACAAATCGGTCGCTTCACGTGGTGACAGCTGTGTTTCAGGATTTGGTTTATGGTTTATGGTTTATTGCTATTCGTTGTGAGGGATTGGATATGTCGACTCGACCCTCTCTTTTATGGACGGCAAAGGCATGTTGCTCGATGGTGATCTGTTTCAACTGTTGAATCTCGGTGGGTAAATGATAGGTTAAAGATTGAGTGAGATACATAGATGCTGCAACTACCTTATGTATCTCAGGATACCTTTACAAGTAGTTCATAGACCAATCATTTGTACTGGAATCCTTTTGTTGTTGATGTCGATGGTCTCCAGTCTACTTTATTTCCACCTATCATTGTAATCAGAAATATCTACTAGGGAGTATGTATGAGCTATTTCGGTGGCTGAGTATGTATACATTCAGTAATAATCATATGTAACCTTTTTACATAATTGATCAGACTGGTTTCTTTCAGATGCCACATTTGACGCTTCTGGTGCCAGGCCTTCCCTTCAGTGGAGATGTATCTACTTACGGAGTAGTACTTCGTGGGGGAAAGAGAACCAAACGCATCAAATGCACGTACTTCTGCTCTGGAAGAATAGGTCACAGTGTGATTGAGAATCCAACCGAGATAAGCACAGAACCCGACAGACAAACATTCTTCAAGCCTCTTCAGAGTACAAAGTATCTTTAGCAACTTCGAGCATCGGCCAGCCAGCCGCCACAAGAGCATCATCCGATAGATATCGTTGACTGTCGGAATCGGATCCCCTCACCGCAGTCGTGTGATGGGCGCAGTCAGCGGCATCACTGCATGCCGTACACAAAGTAGCGGTATAGATTCATCGGATTCTGGACGCCAAACCATAACGACATTTGATGAATGCACTGTCCACGCCACACAGACAGCCCCTTGAATCAGATACTGTGGTCATCGTCACAAGCAGGAGAGCATATGGCCGATTGTTTAATTGCGTTCCCGCGGGTCGGGATCATGGTACTCAGCCTGCCGCGAACGGATTCAAGCCACGTCAATGAGCCCATGCCCATGTGACAGGGAATGGTCGAAACCCACCACCACACATTTGCGGGATGTCACTTTTCGGCTGCTTCATTTTCTTTATCGCTCAGGCAGAGATGACTATTGAGAGGAAACGGAGAGATCAGACTGAGATGAAAAAACCATGGGGCCTAGGCGGATGTGATGCATCGTGACACCACGACATGCATTTACCCCAGGTCAGCAAGGCGCTCCGTTGCCCATGATGCTATCATCATGCCTCGTTATTAACCCAACAACTAACAAGGGCATAATACGGCTTCGACCGATTCGAGTCTAGAATGGAAGATTTGCTTCTGGCGATCGGTCGTACTGAAGTGTCCCCTTGTTACTATATTCGGCACCTGCTGGGATGTTGCTTTTTTCTCCATGGTACCGGGGTACATGGACAAGCATAATAAATCCAAGCGCCTGGTCATCTGAACATCTGAAATTTCCTTCGGGTATCATGTTTGGCGATATGACCCATTCTTCTGCGATCGTGTCCGAATCTTTGCGCCCGAGATAGGCGTCGAATATTGCAAGTTACTTGGATGATGCTGGTAAGTGGTCTCTGGGAAGGCATCCGTCGTTTCCATGACTTGCAGTCAATAAATGTTTCTATCCGATCACTGTGCTGGACATTGACACCTTCATTAGATATCTCTATAACTTCCGACTGACTCATCAGACGCATTCGTGCTTTCGATCGGTCTAGAACAGCCTTCAACATGGTTTCCCATGGGTACCTCAGGCCTCCTTTGTTCCACAGGGGCATACTACTGTCAAGATTTGTTGTCATGTTTGGATCTGTCATGATCATCTCCATGCAGTCGTCATTTCCTCTTCAGTCTCTTTGCTGACCGCAACTCCATGTCATGATACCACTGCCAGAGGTCTTTGCGCCGTCCTTCACGCAGGCGCCCAAAATCGAACACTGGCACACATTGGGCTCCCAGGAGATGATTCGAAGGTATTGTAGCGACTGAATCGCGGACTGTTTGCGCCGGTTCGAACGGTGAAGACGGTTCAGCACATGAGCCATATCTGGGTGTAGCGCTGTTTAATTGTCACCTGGGAGTAGGCTCTATACGGGAAAACAAGAAAGATGAAGAGATTGCGGATAGAAACTGGTAGATCCATCGACAGTCTTGCAGGCCAAAGTGCTTAGAGAATGTCTCTGCTTCCTGTATGTTAGAATATAACCCAAATTCTGGATCGACTGTATGGTTGTAGATTCTCCCAACACACAGCTAGTCCTACGTTCCTTCTGGTCGCATGAAAAGAGATTTTTCGAAGCTCTTGAGAATTTGACTAGGCGATGGATATCATGATACCTAGTAACACCACGATAGCCCTAAAAATGAGATTCAGCACGGTTTGTCGAAATCCACTTGCAAAGCTAGCATAGTGTATGTGCAGCTGGGGTTTTCATACAGACTCTTACAAAGTCATTCACTAACTGATCTTGATCAGATATCTCCTGCTCATTCACTGGACTAGCATACCTCATTGATGAGCTTTTGGAGTCATTATTCGCCCCTGGAGAATCTCTCCATCCAATCTATCTCTCCTGCCAAATAGCTAAATCTCGCCTTCGTCGTCATATGGCCTTCTTATCTCTCATTCAAGGCCGTGCACGTCGTCAAAATGGCCCTCGCTGGAGAAATAAGGCAACGTCCCTACGGGCTTCTCGAAGTTACCGATTTGAGTGGGAAGGTAGTTGTTCATCATCAATCCAGTTGATTTCCGTTGGTGCAGCTTGTCGTTAGTGATCTCATTGTGGTCATAACTCGTTCTCTCGCCGCCTGGCTAAGGTCATTCTTACCGGCGCCCATGAATGAATGATCGCCAATTTCACCACCATTGTCAACGGCAAGCTGTACAAGGGCTCTTCCCGCCAGGAGAAGGATCAGTGCCTGAGGAACCGGAGCCGGCCGCCACAGCCAGAATTAATATGACGACGCAAGACTTTCACCTGCCGTCTGCCCACGTCGCCGTGTTGGAAGGTGATGCCCCAACTGGCTGCCACGAGTATACATCAGAATGCCTGCTCATTGGTTTTCGAGGTCGGGGTAGGGGTATCAACCCTTACTCAAGCTGCATGAGGACGTCAAATGGCGGTTTGAAAACTCAAGGGTGATGTCAGGATCGTGCTCATCATCGCCATAAGGAAGAAGAAGAAAGCTCTCATCGAAAATGTCAGATTGTGCCGCCAAATGCAACCGCTCCTGTCACCAGATCGTATGTTAATAGCCTACGGCAGCAGCCAGCACTTCTTCCTCCTCTTTGCTGCGCACAGGAAGTGGTAGCAACTGCAGATAAGATCACTAGTCCTACCACCCGACGTCATCGCGCTGCCAGTATCAACATGGCCTAAGGGCTTACACACACTCCTGGAAGGAAAAGCAATCGCAGCTGAACGTCCCTTTGGAGCCTCTGCAAACAGATTCGTTGAGGCTCTCACAAAGGCAGGTAAAGCTAAGAACTGCTGCTACACCGCGGATGCAAGAACCTTACTGCAAGATATCGAAAAATGGTTCAAAGCACTACCTGACACCCCCTTCGCGACGCAACCAATGACAGCTTGGCCACTACCGACGAGCCTTATGAACAGACTCCAGGCATTGCTCAAGTAAAGGCCACCGCACTACGTCTCGCGACTTTTGCTTGCTCCGCCATATGCTCAGCTTGTCAGCCAGTCACGCATGCGCATCTTTCTGCCGGTTGTTTTTCTGAACACCAATGACCATTCCTTTTCAAACTCTGTACCTTAGGACTCCTGGACCAACTGAAACAGATGTGATATCATCGGCAACTAATTTTCAGCGCTTGACAATCAGGATACTCCAAGCCGAAACTGCAGGACTGCAGGTCCATATTGCGGAATCTGTGATATCACTGGAAAGGCTCGTACCGGCATATTATACAAGCTCATACCACTTCTTGATGATGAAGCGTCTCATCTGAGGCTAGAAAAGGATGCCTTTATCAATGGGATCACCGCTATTGAGGACGACACTGAAGCAAGATAATTGGCACGACCCAGTCATCCAGTTGCCTTGTAAGTGCGTGCTCATCTGCAACAGTGGCCTGTGCTCGCGACTCTCCACTTCCAGTCTGGATTTCCCCGCGGAACGAGTGGTTAAGAGATGCGAGAAGCTTCAGCAAGACTTCAACAAGTTCAAATGGGGAATTGCAGCAGCAGCCCTAAACCATGCTCTTCACCCGGATAACCAGTGGTTGGTTGGAGTCATGGTTGGTCGGAGTCACAGGGTTTCCAAAAGCATTCAGCATGTTCAAGAGCTGGTAGACTTTAATTTTCCATCTGTGAACATGATCGGTGACTTCACATTGAGGAACCCGTCCTACGCGGCTTTCACAAACGTACCTCCAAGTCTGGTCAGCGAATCGCTCAATCATCCGTGCCTTCTTAGACCGAGCGGAGCTAGAGTCTTCGACGATGAAAAACCTAGACGCCTAATTCTCAAACTTTCCAGCGCTCCTCATGAGGTTGCAGAAAGGCTTTTCACTAGAAGTATTGAGAGCATGACGGCGTCCGTGGCCGAGCCCAGTTGCTCGTGTTCTGTCATTCCTACCCATCAGTCCAAGTTCTTTGTATTTCTTCTAGACAAGAACACATCAGAGACAAGCATCTTGACCAGCTCAAAACTCAAGTTGCCGATCACACTTGCTAATCCTGACATACGTTCATCAGGACTAGTGACCGTGGTAGAAGTCATGTCTATGAAAGTATTCAGATAGTAGATAGTAATAGATAGTAGTAGGAGGACTGGAGGAGTACTCCGTAGAAGGCTGGATTCCCAGGCTAGCGTAGGTGGATCTTGGCAGTCCCACACATGATCGGGAGTCCGTGATCCCGATGCTCCGGCGGCCAACGACGGAACATTACCAACCTTTGTGCCCGAGTGGTGTGTGTTCAGATTTTGATCTCGAGATCTTCTGCTTCGAGACATTAATTCTGTCTGATGTTTGTCTTTCGGATAGACAACGCTACATCTTGGATAGTAGGCTATTCAAAGAGAGCCCGGGGCTGCTCCATGGTGAGCTCCGTCAGAGAACTGCGGAGCACCAAGTTATCACATCCCAACCGCTTCAAACTTAGCACCTGACCAGTTGGTTCGTTGTGTTTTTGGTTTAAGATCAAATTTTGGCTTAACAACTGAACTCTTTCAGTGTCTAAGAAGAGCCTTTCTCTTTAAGACTTCCCATACTGAGACCTCGCGGCTTTCTAGTCAGGCTTCCGGCAGGTCCGGGTCCATATATCCTGCTCATGACAGCAGAAACACACTGCCTGGTTTAACAAAACCATGCAGAACTTATCAGTGGCAGCTGAGAGCAGACATTCTCTGGGACCGCTGGACGGTCATGCAAGTATCCATCAAGCAGCAAGAGCTAAGGACCATCATAATGCGAATCGAATACGTAACTCTCTGGTAAGAATCGTCTAGATTCCTTGCTCTTGTAAAGAAATGGCATTGATCAAAATTGTCTCTCTAGGTCTGCGAAGCTTGCTACAAGAGCAAGCTAAAGTGCGAGCCTGATGCCTCCAACACGTCTTGTAATCAATGTACACGTCGTCGCATTCCATGCGAACTCACTTCCACAAAGGAGAAGCAGGAGCGTAGAAAAAGGTAAGCTTGCAGCTGACCGAAGCCTTGATTCTCATTCTCTTGCTTCTCTTTGATAAGTGGTACGGGTCTGACAGATCTAGACGCCTGTATGTAAAGGCTCTGAAAGAGCGCTTGGAGAGGACGGAGTCGCTGCTCAAAGCCGCTGGTCTCCTGAACGAGGAGAAGCTTACGCCTCCAGAAACCAGCAGCGATGATGATGTGCCCCTCGAAGACGACGGAATTGAAGCCGAAAGTGAGGATGATCTCTCGAGTACACTGCCGCATAACCCGAGCGCGCATACGGCTCGCATGTCGAAGTCGGGTGCTCTGAGGGATACCGATCAGCAGTCGGAACTTAAGCCATCTGGCAAGCTTTCCGTTACTGGGGATAGCCAACATGTTTCCTTAATTCGATGGGATAATAAGGCAGACTCCCTATACTATGGTATGTTGTTCATAAAGTATCTGAGCCTTTGGCGCTTCCTAAGTTCCTGACACGTTTCAGGACGTTCTTCCTCCTTATCCATTTTATCCAGAGAAGGGATTGAGTGGATCAAGCACAAGACCGGTGAAGTGAAATTTCTTCGTATGTTAGTCTCGGACACAAAGCACGATAGTCCATGGGACTATTGGCGGCCCGATGTGTTCCACGACGTCTTTGCCTCAAAGGTCTTCAAACCTCTTCCGCCCCGAGCAGAGGTATTCTCCTTGTTACGCGATTACTTTCGAACAATCAATCGCTTATTCCCACTCTACCATGAAGCATCTTTTATGAAATTGGTGGAATGGCAGTATACACAGCAGACGTGCGATGACGCTGCTCGGTGGGCCAGCATCAATGTCATTCTCGCCTTGGCCTATGAATACAGATACTCAAATAGTCTGAAGTCGGAAAAGGACAAAGAAAAAGCATGGCTCTATTATAAGAACGCCATGTCGGTTTTCGCAGAACTGACGCTGCGCCGGACTGATATTCTAAGTGTACAAGCTCTTCTTGGCATGGCGCTTTTCCTTCGCGGTAATTCAGGCACTCAGTCAGCAATGCCTCTAATAACCGCAGCCATCAGAGCGTGCCACCGACTGGGTCTCCACCGTGACACTCCGCGGCCTCACCTTGCCCCAGCGGAACGAGAGCAAAGAAAAAGGGTCTTCTGGATCGCCTTCATCCTGGATCAAAGGTAAGTACCAAAGGTTATCAGCGCCCTTTTCCTCATGACTGTTCGAAGCTGATATACAATGGCAATGTAGCACATGTATACGGACTGGAAATGCGCCAACTCAACATCCCGACGATTTTGACGTCGACATCCCTGCTGTTGATCTCGAAAATGATCTCTTGCTAAGCGATAACAAGCCATTTTTCCAGCAACTTTGTCGAATCACCATCATCAAGGGTCGTATATATACGAAGCTTTATTCTGAGAAAGCCTTGCAGAATAAGACTGCGGCTGAGATCATCGAGATAGTCAAAGAACTTCACGCTGAGCTCGGAGAATGGAGGGCTGCGAACACTTTTGATGATCAGCTGAAACAGGGAGCGGCAGGCGAAGATTTTCTGCGAGGATTTGCGTCCGCTGGCATGCAATTTGTCTACTTCAACTCTTTGATCTTGATCCATCGGATGCCTTTAGTCATTCACTTTATCTACCGACACCGTCTCGCAAATGGAGATTCGACACCCGACGATGCCAATCTGATCCTTCGAGAATCGGGCTCCTCCATTGCTCTTTGTTCAGAGGCTGCTCGGGATACATTGAGGCTCGTTAATAATCTCCCATGGGGTGACATAGCATGGATATGGTAAGGCAACAATAGCATCGGGCTCCTGTTTACCTCCAATTCGATGCTCACTATTCGCACAGGTCCCTTCTATATTACGTGTTTCTGGCTGTTCTGACCATTTTCGTAAACATTCTACGAGATTCACGGTACCCTAACGCCAGGGAAGACATCCAATCACTCAACATGGCCTCGACATTCTTCGCCACGCTGATCCCCGGCGACGGGCCCTCCAACTACGCTCGATTCATGACGCAAATGAGCGCAAACTTTGAACGAATAGCCAGATCTGTCCTAGAACGAGATCAAAAGGCAACCAAACTCAGCGAAAGAACGACTTCTCGTGCATCAGTGACCAGAACAGAAGGCCACGATCTCACACCAGAAGAGCAACAAAGCCAGCGACACCAACCGGCAGAGGCGCCAAAATCATCTTCTTCATCTCCTCCCGTCCACTCGCCCTCGATCATCGATATTCCCCATCTCCCCGGTCTTCCCCGCATCAACTCTTCCGGCTACGTAGTCCCCGACAGCAGCCCCCCAGCGTCCGATGACCTCCAACACTTGATTCCTAATTATTCACTCGAAAACACCCGTCAAAACGCCGCAGCCTCAGCTGAATCATCCGTTTCTCCTCAAGCATCCGACAATCACAATCCCACCTATCCCTTCGACCCTTTCTTCCCAATTCCTGTAGCCAACCACATCCCTCAACCCGATTTCTGGCAAACCATTCCGGCAATGGACTGGGGACTCACCAATTCAAATCAGTTCAGTGATGATTCCTACATACAAGGTCTCTTTCAAGGAACGGCGCCGTCGTTGACAGCAACAGCAACCACAGCGACGTCGAGCAATGTACCTTCAGCTCCCCTTAACATGGGATTCGCTTTTGAAACCTCGAGCCAATTTGCTCAGGATCAGGGGCCGAGTCAGACTGTCTGGCCTGGGGGAGGGTTCACCAACCCATACCCTTAATATGAGGTTGGGTTGCGCGATCTTCGATCTTGACTATATATACGCATTAGAATTGTATATAAGCAACACAACATATGACGATCTATTGTCCTGAACAGAATCTCCATGAATGACGCAATGAGCAATATACACTTCTTTCTAACCCTAGAATCCGGCGATTAGAACACATATCAAGCTTTCCATGTACATACGAGATATCTTCAGGAAGGTCATTCAATCAACAAACGCCGACCCTGAAACGAAAGAACTCGGAACACCTATGTACAATCATGTTGACCCTCAAATCACGCACCGCCTAATTGAACTCCATGAACACCAACACCTCGTCTTTGTCCACCCATGGGTACTTTATAAAACCGTCCCGGTAAGCATCCGAACCGCCTTACTCCAAACACCATTCCCAAACTGTACTCCGGCAGTCTTCTCCCCTATTTCCTTGCAGAGGATAGTTCGCATCTCCGTCTCAGACATGCCGAGGTCATTGCCGGATCCGAAACCATACACCTTGCTGGCGATCA
This sequence comes from Aspergillus thermomutatus, assembly GCF_002237265.1. Classification (NCBI taxonomy): domain Eukaryota; kingdom Fungi; phylum Ascomycota; class Eurotiomycetes; order Eurotiales; family Aspergillaceae; genus Aspergillus; species Aspergillus thermomutatus. The sequence continues at coordinate 20,644 of NW_020798155.1, read as the reverse complement.
CATCGGTCTCAAAATCCAACGAACCGATGTCACCGGGCTCATTGCCCTGGACAACGCGGGTCCTCACCGCAAAATCGACATCGATTCGCCGTTTCTCACTGCTCGCGGGTTTCTTTGTGGATTTGGGCGCGGGTGTCTTTCTGCCCTCGGCTGTATCGGTTCCGAGAAGAGTGCACCTGGCTCTAAGCGACAGCTTGTCTTCGTCCTCGGATAGCCTGAGTTTAGTTACGCCGCAGAATTCAAGCATGCGGGCTTCTTCCTCTAGGTTGAGCACGGAGTTCCAAGCATTTGATATGAAGCGTAAGAGATGCTTTGGAGCTATCGTGGCTATCTTGGGCTGTAGAGTTTTGAGGTGCTTTTGAAGAGACTTAAGGACTAACAAAGCGATAGGAGATAGCTGCGGCGCATGAATCGTGGACTTGCCTCCGCGTCTCGGGTGATATCTCAACTCAAGAGGCCGGTTTGTCTTCTCGTCAATGCCGGACGGCGGTTGATCTCCGTTTTCAGTAGCAAAGAGTGCCGGGTGGAAGACGAGTTGAAGCTGCTCCCGGTAGGACATGGTCAACAACGGGCCTGCGGGTGAGCCAGAGGAGGTGGCTGATACGATGGACCAGCCTGTCTGAAGCTCAATCTTCCGAACGGATCCTATCAAGATTGTGAGTAATCCTCGAGCATACATAATCTTCAAGGGAGCGAGAAATCTTACCCTTCAATTCACCGATCTCCTTGGCGCTCCAGCCATGACACTCCTCTTTTACCCTTTCAGCTTCGTGGATCTGCGCCAAGAATTCGGCTTTGAGCTCCGCTCCCGACTCAATATTGTTAGTCTTCTCTTGCACCTGCCCTTGAAGCTCCTGCAGCTGCTTCTTCTTCAACTCGATCTCATCCTCTAGACTGGAGAGCTTCTCCCGCGCATTTCGCAGTTCATCCTGGTCACAATTCTCCATCTCATCCGCAAGTTGCTGTAAGTTCGTGGCCTCTTCTTTCCGCGCAGCTTGTTTCTCGACGAGTGAGGTTACTACGCCATCGAGAAGTGCCTCATATTTTGATAAGAGATCGCCATCCGTCTTCATGTCCTCTACATGCCGGTCGAGACCTTCTTTCAGGCCTTCGAGAAGCTTCATACGCCATTCGTACCATGTGGCTTTGCTCAGTAACCTAGCATGAGTCTTCACATTCCGGAACTGGTTGTCCATCAACAGACGGATGTCTGGCGGAGCAGTGGCATATTCTCGGAAGAGTGGCGGGTTCTCAGCGTATGTCTCGGTTTCGATGGACCGAATCACTTGTCGGCCTTCAGAGATGTAGGATTTCAACTCGCGGCAGGACTAAAAAAGCGTCAGTATTCATCTAGGTCGACGGGAAAGGAAACAGCTTACATGCTGATACAACTCAAGCATGGGCACAGTACAAAAACCGGCAGCGACACAATCTTCAAAACTGGCTGCGCCAGCCTTGGACTCGGCAGAAAGCCTAGCTGCTCTCTTACTCGCACTCCCAGGGGCTGTGGTATGCCTTCGTTTGGTTGTAGTCAGCTCCATGAAATGGATGTTGGTCATGTTCAAGAAATCCTGTAGCTGAATAGGTTCAAACTCGGGCTCGTTATCTTGTGGAGCGACGCTTCCCTCTTCAGCTAATGTTGACTCTGTGGTGGAGTTGAAAGACTCCAATGCGTCTTTCGCCGGAGTAAGCGATAAGGAGCTGGTCTTCGGCTCCTGTCTTGGAGTTGTGCTACCTTCAGTAGGTGGTGCAATAACAGACTTACGAGTAGGTGAACGCTTCAAATGTCCAACCGTCTCATCCTTTGTGGGCGGTGCTGGAAGTTTAATGCTCTTCACTGGGCTGGCGTTGCGACCCTTCAAGCGCTTAGGAGTATTGTTGGCGTCCTCTTCATCATCCTGATCCAGCTCTATGGGTCGCTTGCCCAATAAACCCCGAGCAGCGCCCACGTGTAAGCTCTTGCGGCCGCGGAGCTTGTTCTTCTTCGGTGTGAGGCTCGAAATCATATCCTTCAGGTTCGCTGTAGGATCCAACTGCAGCGGCGGGATATGGCCATCCTCCCGTTTCTCCTCTTCTTCACGCTCCATGTCGACTTCTGCTTGGAGTTTGAGAGGATCCTCAAAGCGGACACCCGATTTGGGCTGCTCCTGAGGAACGAAGCGTGGAGCCTCCTCTCCGATTGACCGTCTTCCATCGAGCATAGCAGCCACGCGAGGCGAGCCGAGTCCTTCTTTGTCGATTCCCAGACCTGATGAACGCCGTTTCTCGTGAGGACGCAATACAAAAAGGGGAACGGCTTCACCGGTCGCCGCGGTAGACCCAAAAAGACTCTTGCGGCCAGGGGATTTATGCTTGCTAGCAGAATGACGGATCTCGGGCTGGAAAAGCTTCTTTGGCGATGCACTTCGGTTATACGTGGTGCTCGGAGGAGTCTTGCTGGGCGTCATGGATTGATTGACTTGGGGTGTTGAGTCCTTTGGTGAAGTCAATGTGTTCTTGACTGGTGATTGTTGTGGTGAGTGTGCCGAAGGCGTGTTAGACATTCGACGGCTCAAACTTTGCCTGGTTGATCGAGGCCTTACACTGGCTAAGCTTGGACTTCCACTTTCCGAGGCGACAGCAGCCAAGTGGAAAGAAACTGGGGATTTTGAAGGCGACTGCCGAACATTCTCCTGGAAGGGAGAACTTCCCGGTTGTTCATTCTCCGACTCTGAATTCGCGTCTCCCCTTTCTTGGTCTTCGTTAACAGCCTCAATTGCCGTTGGCAAAATTCTTCCCATAGCAGTTGTGAGCTCCATTCCTGCCGTTTGGTCTTCGTCCTGCCAGTCATCTCGAGTCCCGGTTGCCGAAAGAATGCCACCAACTGCCCCTGTAATCTCCATGTCTGCATCGTCTTCCATGCTGTCACCATCATTATCCTCATTGTTCCTTCCAGTGGTATTTGCTTCCTCGGCATGCTGAGTCTGAAACGGTTTGTTGAGAAGACCTCCTACAACGGAGGTGAATTCCATTGTCATCTCCTCATCGCTAGCATTACTTTCGCCGCCTACAGATCTGGTGGGAGATGTAGATTGTTTAATGCCGCCAATCACATTTGTGAATTCCATAGTCTGCTCATCATAGTCCGTCTCTTCGCCCGTTGACTTGCGACGGACGGTGCTCTGGCGACGACTTGGTTGGATGATACGCCCAATAGCATTTGTTACCTCCATGCTGAGGTCTTCGCCCGCGATATCGGCGGAACCATCGGGAACAGTCGATGGCTGGATCGAGCCGTGCGATGGATTGATATTTTCTTGGTCATGCAAAGCGCTGATATCCTCCCACTCAAAACTTTGTCTTTGGCCCTTTTTGATCCAAGGCTGGAAAGCGCCAGTGATTTCTTGGTCAACGATCTCCATTGACATCTCACCATCCTCGTCGTAGTCAATGCCTCTCGTTCCAGCTTCTTTAGCTGCTTGGCGTAATGCCTCGTTCAGGCGGGCGCTGGAACTGGTACTGGAGCCCGACCGATCTGAATGAACACTTGCCGCTGACTGAACAGACAGGTCCTCCATACTCATTGCGGTGCTCTCCCCATCAAATCCAGAGCCTGAGGAACTGTCATCATCGTCGTCATCGTCATCTTCCCTTGCGACATCTTGAAGGCCAGTATCCTCCAAACCATCTGCGGAGCCTCCGCTGAATGGACTAGACGACAGATCTTGCGAAGTTACAGGCTCATCATACGTTGAGGTTGAACGATTCCTGAGCTCTTGCAGGTCCGGATACTCTACTGGAGAAAATGCAATGTCTGATTCCGCTTCGGTGTCAGGTGTGGACGGGGATTCTCTCTGGTGGGATGCTTGTGTTGGCGCTTGGTTCTCAGCGAGGGACGAAGCACGTCGGGTGGAGTTAGAAGCAGATGAGGAAGTGGAGTCATCAGGTATTTCAACAACGTTCCATGTGTGTAGTGTCGCCTCCGGAGCGAAAGAAACGCGGCGGTTCGCTTTGCACAGACAGGTGTTAGCCAACTGTAGGGTACCTAGGGAAGACATTGACTAACCCATCGATTTCCGGCGCGCTTCTCTTTTTTCCAGTATGACCTGACGCTCCCGCTCTCTCCTCTCCTTTTCCTCCCGTTCCCTCGCGGCGGCGATCGCAGATGACGCATTGAAGCTATCGAAGGGATTGGCCGGGTCTTCTGGGCCAGACGCCGGCGGTTGCGCGGGAGTATCGAAGTCTGCCAATAAATCTTCCTTCCCTTGATCATTACTTTCGCCTTGGACACCGTCCTGTTGTGCGCCGCGCGCTGGAGTTCGTTTGCGCGTTTCTTCGAAAGACGGAATGCTTCGAACTGGAGAGACAGGAACTGTCGGTTTGAGAATAGATTTGAGCGGAAAAGCCATGGTAGACTAGATAGTACTTCGGTCAACATCACGTCTTACAAAAGAAAAGATTCTGAGCGCCCAGGAAGTACCTTGCGCCGATTGCCATTTGAATCCTGAAGAGCATCCAAACCACCAGGTCCTAAGCTCTTACTGCGTGACTTTTTATCTTTTCCCGCACGTTTCGCAAAGCCATCTTGACTTTGAACCGCACCTATATCTGTTGTGGCATTCTCTTTATCTAATCCAGACGTCAATCTCGAACGAGGTACATGGGCAATGGAACGGCGAGATCGCGGACGACCCGACCCCGCGGAGTCACCTCTGGACGCCATTAGGATAGGTGAAGAAGAACATAGACAGAAAAATGTCTATCAGATCTCCAATATCACTGATCAAGATAGATTTTCTTTCTCCAGTTTATATGAATCGCGATTGTTCAAATAGAAAGTAGCATAATCAGTCCGACGCAGTCAACAACTAAACATACATCAACAAGCGCGTCTCCCGGCCGCCGCTCATGTGACCACCCCATGTAAACAAACCAAAAAAGCCCTAGCCGAACCGCGCCATTCCATATCCGGGCTAGTGCCCTCGTCGCACACTCACACCACGGAATATCGAGCCATCGTCGAATAAATCTTCCTCAACATCGACGTCGACCACCGCCCCGACCCGACACCCCCCTTCGCGACGAATTTTATATCCAGCTCGACTTCGCTTCCTCGTCGACCTGAATTCTCGCAAAAATGGCTACCGAGTTGACCGTCCAGTCGGAACGTGCGTTCCAGAAGCAGCCTCACATCTTCCTCAACTCCAAGACCAAGGCGAAGAGCAAGAAGGTCGGCCAGACCCGGAGATGGTACAAGGATGTCGGTCTGGGATTCCGTACTCCCAAGACTGCCATTGAGGGCAGCTACATCGGTATGAGCGACCTACTCTGAGATTTTGCCGGCGACATCGGATTTTAGATTCGGAGACAGGCTGCGATTACCTAGGTTTGGGGATGAGGAAACCGCGCGAAATATCGAAAGGCAGTCACAAGAATCATGGCGCAGAAAATTTGGAAAGAGGATGCGACAAACCGGACGATTGAACGACTGGTCCTGCAGGGAAATTTAATGCCTTGGTTATTTTTGCGGAGTTTCGAGTTCCTCGTCTTCAAAACCCGGGGATCAAAGCCTGTTGACTAGCGGCGTCGAGGAATATGTACAGATGGCTAATTTGAAACAGACAAGAAGTGCCCCTTCACCGGTATGGTCTCCATCCGTGGTCGTATCCTGACCGGCCGTGTCGTCTCTACCAAGATGCACCGTACCATCATCATCCGCCGTGAATACCTCCACTACGTCCCCAAGTACAACCGTTACGAGAAGAGACACAAGAACCTTGCCGCCCACGTCTCTCCCGCTTTCCGTGTTGAGGAGGGTGACTGGGTCACCGTCGGCCAGTGCCGTCCTCTGAGCAAGACTGTATGTGGAAATCCTCCAAACAACGACTCCCGCGCGATGTTCTCTGGCAGCGATTGACGCTGAAATGGAAACTATCGTCGAGGGCTAGTAAATCCACCATCAGAAACATTGATGTCTAACTTTTACTCTGATAGGTCCGCTTCAACGTCCTGCGTGTCCTGCCCCGTACCGGCAAGGCCGTCAAGTCGTTCAACAAGTTCTAAACGTCGATAATGGATGAAGGGGGTGTTCACATGGAAAATAAAACCTAGGGCAGCGGCGTGACTGGATATAAGCGAAATGATCTGGCGGGTTGGGATTGTTTTAACGATTCTATGTCCCAGGTACCCTCCTGCAGGAAATATCCAATACAAAAAAATTTGATCCTCCTGTGTTACATACAAATTCTGCAGAGACCACGGAACAAGGGATTATCACGCACAGCGGCTTTGGGAATGGAATTTCTTTCATGACTTGGAACCTGGTTTATTCTACCTTCGTATCAAATACCGGAAGGAAGAGTGGCTACATTGCCTTGTGTGTCATTCGCTCTGCTCCTTCGAGGACGGCCTTCTGATTGCTTTAAAAACTCCCATCTCGAGTCCGGAAAATCATGGTGGTATCACCAAGACTGCAAGTGCGCAATGACACCAACTGGCTGATCGTGCCGTAAACTAGTAAATGAACCTTCGTCGAAATCTGCCAATGCAGACCTATCAAATGACACATTGAACATGATTCCCTCTGAAAGGTCATTTGGCATGCATCTGCTTGCAAAGTACGGTTCATCCCGGGAGGTTTTGGCGAAATTATTCGCATCGGTCGAAATCTCACTTGAGAAGACGTTTAATCCTCTCGCGATCTGTGGCGAATTGATCGTTCGGGAGATGCTCAGGTGTAGATAGATCAGGTATATCTTCTCCCATGATCAGGTCCCCAAGCTCTTCAATTTCTTCTTCGAAGTCGTCCAAGACGATCACGCTGGATTCCCGAGAGAAAGACTCAGCTTCTGTAGGAGTGGATTGCTCTGAATCTTGGACCAGAGACCAGTTTCCAGTAATGGGATTGTAGAGCTCAATTCGATTGAGTGGCCTGGTGTCCGGGGGCGTGGTAGACGAAATAGAGTGACCTATTCGAACGGGGCAAGGCGTGTCAAAGATGGAATGGACGTCGTCACTATCATCTTCTTCATCATCTTCATCATCATCATGATCCTCATCCTCATCCTCATCTTCATCTTCATCTTCATCTTCATCTTCATCTTCATCCATGACGGAGTCATTCTGAACAAGAGGATCTGTTTCGGCTGCCTTGGCCAGAGTCCTCCCTGCAGGTGTTGCATCCAGGTTGACTGGATATGAACTGAAGGTTGATTGGGGTAACCTGAATCCAACTTCAAGCCCTTGGCGAAATTCCTGCCACGTTCCCTGCTTCCGTAATTGCCATGACTTCATAACGCCCTCGCCGACCATCTGATAATATGCTTGGGGAACATTGATAAGATGGAGCAATCTACCCAAGCTTACACCAGAAGCATGATCCAGATTCATACTGCCTGTCCCCTTCGAAAGAACTGTTCGTAACTTTCCCCGAACGCGCTTATAGGAGGCAATTCTGTCAAGTTGCAATATTCTGCTGATATCTTCATTCTCTTCTGCAATTTGAATGAGAGTAGTGATCTTGAAGGAGCAAATGATCGCGGACGTTTGAATCTCTCTCCAGATAAGATACTCTCCTACTCCACTGTAGCCCCTGATTCGAATCTTATTCTGCCGCACAAGGTCTTTTGCGAAGTACAGTGGGCTTGTAAGCTTTCTTGTATCGATGATGGAGACCCTAGCCCCCTCCTTCCCCCACATTGCTCGGTGGATTGGGGCTAGGATAGACTGAAAGGTGGAAATGAATGGGCTTGGATGGCTTGCGATGCTGACATGTTTCAGAACATAGTCATTGAATTTGTCCGGGGCGATGTCATCTGGAAGGAATGGGCTGACCTCTGAGTCAGAGAACAGGCCAGAGATGTATCGCTTTGGGGTATTGATTCCCTGTGAATCAGTATTCGACCATCTGTACAGGAGAGGTGGTAGGTGGTCGCTTCCTGAGGGAGTGATAGTATAAGGAGTCTGTTGCCCACATTAGCTACCATTACTTGCATATACTTCTCCCACTCATACATTAAGTTCAGCTGCATCGTCTGCTTGGTCTAAGCACCACCAGCAAACCTTTCCACCATGTTGGGTCAATGGCTGCACTGATGATGATTGCTTGTTAATACTGGGACTGTGGTATCCTGACAAGGAGTTACTTTGGTGTTCAACAATTGTAGCAGAGAGTGCCGTAGAGTTCTGCTGTCCATATTTAGTAACCTTTCCTCGAGCATTCATGATATAACTCACGGATGTTGAAGTCGGAACTGGAGCTGGAGCTGAATCGGGAGCTGAATCGGGAGCTGAATTGGGAGCACTGGACCTGACAGATCTAGTCGTCCCTGAGCAGTAATCTGAGGTGTCTATGTCGTCCTTTTTCTTATCGACGAGAGAGATTCGAAGCGATTGAGCAACATCGATGATTATCTCCTTGATTGGTCGCCAATCGCCTTGGTTGAGAGGGGATTTATGGACATGGCCCCAAATAGGATTCCCGTGTCGTTTCATATCAACCCATTGAGTATTCAATGTTCTGTGAGAAGTTTTCCCATCAGGGAAGCCGCTGTTCTCTAAGTCCCTTTTGTATTTGGCACTGAAGATTTCCTCAAACGCAGAGCTGTCCTTCTCAAAAAACTTGTAGAGACAGCACAAGAATACTCTTTTTTCATCGTCCCACGGTACTTGGGGACGTCTGAGTGAGAAGTCCAGCTGCATGTTCAAAAATGCCTTTCAGGAAAGCACTGGGATCTTTGAAGCGACGCAAAGGAGAAGTGTTGTGGTGAGATAGCAAGTGATATTATTGTGTAAAGATGATTAGAGAGTAGGTGGGGAGAGTAGAAACCAACACAAGTGGAATCGGTAAAGAAGATTAGAGAGTAGATAAGAGAGTGAAGAGAGGAGGAACCAACACAAGGGTAGAGGCTAGAATCAGTGTTGTAGTGAGGTTTATTGTAAAGAGTGGGATAGAGAATCTGAGAAGAAACAGGGACAGCTGTCTGGGGATGGTACACCAGCATTTGACGGAGAGGGTGAATGAACAGATGGTTATGAGGTGTTAAGGTATCCATGAGAGTCAAAACAGAAGTAAGAAGGTCTTGGATCTGCTTTAAGAAGTGTTGGGCTTCATTTAAGATACAGGACAAGTGCTGGAGATGGCCCTCGCCTCCCTTGCCCACTGCCTTTCCTTACATTAAGTAGCCTCCCTCTCCAAAGTAGCGATGTGAATGAACGACTACTTGCTTCATTTTCATCAAGAGCATAATAAGATAAGAAAGTAGCGTCGACGTTGCGTGGTTAGTGTCAGAGTCGCCAGAATAGATCCACTGATGGGTTGGTTATATTGCAGAGCTGTACATCGCAAAATCATGCTTGATTCGGGGGTTTTCAAGTTAATGAAATCAAGCTTGATGTCCATAAATTGTTTCCATATTCAGAGTAAAACAATGACTGAAAGTGAGGTGAAGTAAAACACTGTTAAATGTTGGTATACTGGCGGTTATCTGACTCCGTCACAGATGTTGACCCGATACTCGTGCCAGCGCTAGTCATGTTGTAGTAGTAGCGGGAAATCATCATCAAGCCAGGAGCTCCACCGCGACTCATTCGTCTACGAAACACCACCGAGCGAACGGGCTCAAGCTCTTGTAGTCAATCAACCACCAGCACCAGGCTCTTCATCAGCCCGGACGATTTGATTCCTTTCAACTTCTATCAATCCGGCTTTTCCGCCTCGATTGACGGCCATTGTGACCAGTGTCCTCTGGTCTTTATTCCTGAGCTACTCCGCGAGAACCACTGGCTCCGCAGCATGGCTTCTTGAACCATCATGATCAAACTTGGTGCTGGCGTACACATGTCGATCTAGAGTCCTTTCAGAGACAATTTCCAATTCCTCTTCGCTCCGCAGGCACGGTTCTGAGGTCCCAACAGGTTCGCTCTTGGGGCCATCGCGACGGTCCCCTGATTCTTATTACTGCCCAAGTTCGGCACCTAATCATTGCTGACAATGTCTCAAAATTTTGAGAAATCCGTGAAGGGAGCCACCAAGGTCAAGGTTAGTCAAGTCAATTCGTTCGGTCTTGTCAATACTATCTTGGATGGTTACTAATGCGTTTCTCTCGATGGACAGCTTGCGGCTCCTAAATCAAAATACATCGAACACATTCTGGTTGCGACCCATACGGGCGAGGCTGGTGTTGCAGAAATATTCCGGACGCTGCAACTTCGACTTCGCGATTCAACATGGACGATCGTGTTCAAGGCGCTAATCGTCGTCCATCTTATGATACGAGAGGGGCAACTGGATGCCACATTACAGTTCATGGCGGAAAACCCAACCAAGTTAGCAATCAGCGGGTACTCAGAAGGTTAGTGCGCAAGCTGCGAGCATGAAGGGAGGGGAACACCTCGCGAAATGTGCGTGTTCCCATGCTGATAGCTCATGCTTGTAGTACAATCACAAGGGCATAATATCCGAAGATATGCCGATTATCTTATGGCGCGCGCAAAAGCATTCGAAGCTACAAAGACAGACTACGTTCGGAGCGGACAAGGGCGGATGAAGCGATTGACAGTTGAAAAGGGTCTCCTGAGAGAAACGGAGATTGTTCAGAAGCAGATCAAGGCATTGTTACGCTGTGACGTGGGTCTTCACCTTACTGTGACCGGTGCTAAACCTTTGACTGACAGTTCGCCATCAGCTTCTGACAGATGAAGTGGAAAATGAAATTACACTCACAGCCTTCCGATTGCTTACATTGGATCTCCTGACCCTATACTCGGTCATGAATGAGGGTACAATAAATGTCCTCGGTAGGTTCCTTGTCCCGACATGTTGTGACCTACATTAACGCGATTGGCGATTAGAGCATTATTTTGAAATGTCGAGACCAGACAGCGAGCGCGCTCTAGAGATCTACAAGACCTTCACCGCGCAAACGGAGGAGGTTGTAAAGTTCCTGGGAGTTGCTAGGCACTTTCAATCCGCAACCAGATTGGAAATACCTAAACTCAAACACGCTTCGACGGACTTGACGCGCCTTCTTGAGGATGATCTCAATGATCCGGATTTCAACCTCCGCCGAAGGGAGTACCTGAGTCGGAAAGGCGCAAAGGATGGTGGACCAAGCACTGCGCTGAAGTCCAGTATTACTGGGGGCCATCAGAATACCATTAATATGGTTTCCGCCCCGAACCGCCCACAAACAGAACCGAACCCGCAGAAGAAGACAAACCCTGCGGACTTGATTGATTTTTTCGAGTCTATCGAGCCCAATCCGCAGCCTATAGTACAACAAACTACTTTCCAGCAACCGTACCAAGCACAGCAGCAACAGCAAGCCATGCCGTTCCAGCCAACGGGCTTCCAGCCGCAGCAGACGGGGTTCTATTCCCAGCAGACGGGTTTCCAGCAACAGCCTCAAGTGGCCCCTTTTGGTCAGCCGACTGGCTTTGGAGAACCCTTTCCTCAGCAGGATAATAGCCAATTTGGACAAGCGCAAGTCCCGCAACCACTCCAGTCTACCCCAACCGGGGCTGGATTTGGCGGCTATTCAGCACAGCCGCAGACATATGGATTCCAAACCCATCTTAGCCCCATACCGCAAAGCGGGGTTGCATCATTTCCTCAGCAGCAACAGCCCGCACCGGGTGTTCAGCAGCAGCCGCAACAACAATCAACCAATCCTTTCAGGCAGTCAATGTTGATGAGCACACCGACAGGGACTGCTGTGCCAGCCTCCCCGTTGAGCCGTCAAAACACAAACCCCTTTGCCAGACGCCTATCGACGGTGAACCCACAGTTCACTTCAGGCCCCACTGAGGCGACTCCTCAGGCTCAAGCACAGCAACCACTTCAGCCTCAACGAACAGGGACCAATCCCTTTGCTCGTAGCTCCTCTGTTCCTCCCCAACAGAGTCAGGGGCTGCAGCCTCCAGCCGCAGCACCCTTACGGCCGAACCCCACCGGAAGCACAAATCCCTTCCGACAGAGTGCCTTTGTGAACCAACAAACCGGCCAGGGCTGGCATGTCGGCGGTCAACACGGTACCATGGGAGGACTCGAACAGCTGGAAACAGTGCCAGTCTTCCCACGACCCGGGATGATCTAGCATAGCAGGCCGTCGGCATACATAGTCACCGGAAGTGCAGTCTAGATGGCTGACTGGGGATATAGCGTATCTAATCGTTTGTTTCTGTGTCTTTATGCGTCAGACTTTCTGCTGATTACCATACTCCTGTAATTCTGGTCCGCATTGTCCCTGTTTCCTGCATCAAGGCTTCTGGTGTTTGTAGCATTGAGCGAGTCCGCAGCGCAGGCGCATTTCTCGTTAAGACAAGCAGCGCATAGCAGATAATTGAGGACGATATATATGAGTTGTGTTAGTAATGTAAAACTTAGGGTGTGCAGTTTGTGGGAAGTCCCAATATATATCTGGTTCCGTATGCGCCCAGTACATTTGGGACAGAAGGGTATTTCTAGAATTATGTTTCAATCAGAAGCACATATTCCTCACATTCACATTACTAAGGATCATATCAATGGGCCTACTGTATTCTTGTTACAAATTCTAACCTTCATGCTGCCAGGGATTCTAGCCATGCGTTGATGGTGAAACAGATCACGAGCCCCGGTATCTATATCAATCAGATTCAATTGCAGGGTAGAATTCTCTGGTTTGCTAAAAGCCAACAGAGACCGTTCACTAATTGCCAATGATCGCCAGGTTATGCGGAACAACCTGAACGCTACTTTGAGCGGGTCGCATGAGCGGTTCTCAAGGCATCTGCATCTGTCCGGAAAACAGTTGCGGACGTGGTGTACAGTTATGGCGATACGACGTCGTCTTACTAGACTAGACTGCCTGAGTCCCCACTGATCAAGGACGATGAAAACCGTCCCAACTCCCAACTCTCAACAATAGGCCGCTGGCCTGTGTGGAGATGGCGGAGCGAGGATGCAAGGGAGCAAGATAGGTAGGTAGTAGTACTCCGTATTTCGTATGCACCTACCAGGCCCAGACGCAGTACCGAAGTTTCTTCTTCAGGAATCGGATACGCTGCAGACAGTCTACACGATTCAGGCCCGATGTTGCAGTCAGATTTACAGCGAGTCGACAGCTAAGTAATATCTACGGAGAGTATCTTGTATCGAATTCGACGGTCGCATTTTGCGGTCAGATTGACGACTGCAACTGGCTCATGGCCGTGCATAAATTCCAAGTTTTCCACATGTTGATGCGGCTGGGCTGGGGCAATTGATGGCAACGTTGAATGTAGGAAGTCGATTTCTGCATCTCGTATACGATAGCGATAATGAGGCAAGTGTCTGTATTCTGATTCTGCTTCGTCGTACGGAGTAGATACTGCTGAGCACAGGACTAAAGACAATGAGGAAAGTATCCACGGGGTCGGAATGTGGAATTCGGTTCGAGCCTCCGAGGAGCGCCAACAAGGGAAATTCAACCGTCTGGAATATGAGAGGTCATCTGTAAACTACTCCGTAGATAGGTTGGAAAATGAGACTCCGAGACTCCGACTGTGTACTCCATACGGAGTAGATACTACCGAAATAGTAGAACTCAAAATTATCATGGAGTTTGCTCTAGTCAATCCTCAGCGCTTGGAGACATTATTCGAACTCTTGAGTCAGGTCTTCAGTAAGGTGGATTGTGTCATAGTGATGAACTGACTAAAGCATATCACTATCAGACAATTTACGATTGTAGGAGGAAGTTAACAGTCCAATCGTCCCAGTCTGATACTGTAGGCTGACCCTTTTCCAGCTGAACCTTCGGAGGGCTTCGATACATCAGCATGCGAGCCGCAAGGAGAATGGAAAACACATGGAAAATAACCTACAAAATAGGCTACTCCGGTGAATCGAGGATTTGTCCGATCAAACGCAAACAAAACATGTGGATTGTGGAGTCGGATTCTGACATGAATCTCGAAGAATGACAGGGCTTCGAGGACTCAAGAACATTATTCAGTGGGCTTGTTCGCACCCAAGGCAAGGCAAGGCAAGATAGGAGGCTCAATGCAAATTCAAATTTAAGGAGGGAGTATCCGTAATAATGATAAGGTGGTAGATGATTCTGCTGTTCTTTGGACACTTAACACTGGCTCATGTGTCAGACATCTCCATATTCATATGTACTGATATTATTCATATCCATCAGTTCATAAATTCCAACATCCGACATCCAGTCGTTTATAGTGACTTATGTGACATACCAATAGTTCAATACCGGCGCAGGGGCTCCACTCGGTCTTCGGCAGCAACAGCATCCGAGATCTGGCCTCGTGTTTTCGACTCTTCTCATCACTTTTTCTTTCGAGTCCTTCGGGGGAGTTCTCTGTGCTGCTCCGTAGAAGCCCAGAAGTCTGGACACATGCACTGGAAACCCGCGCCATCGGTTACAGCCTTAATACACGCATCGTCTCGGCCAGAATTCGTTCCACTAATCATTGGCTATCCACCATAGAAATCATTAATATTAACTCCAACAAGGGAGAGCAACTTGAGCCGGAGAAAAGAAATACAAGTGAATGAAAAAGAGAAGTAAAAAAGAAAAAAACAAAAACAATAAAATACCAAAAAAATAAAAAAAATAAAAAAAACGAGACGGGCGCAACAAAAGAAACCCTCTAGCTGTGCTTACGGAATCGCGCTGTCCCCTCCCCCTCTTCTATCGACTCATCCACCGCCCGGATAAGTGACAACTCTTGTCTTGTCGCTTCTTACTGCTACGACTCCATCGCTGGCTGCTCCTGCAGTCCTGCCCCTCAGACATTTAATTTCTATTATTCTCACCAACAAAGTCCAGGTCGAAAAGTCCGCATCCTAACCCCCAGCCAGGCCACCAAAAAAAAAAACAATGGGCTTTTCCTGATAGGGACAGTGTGCTGACCATTCAGCATTTCCCTTGGCTTTGGGTACCCTGTCCATTTCATCTTGTCACTATCCAACCCATTTCCTCCAATTCTTGTCCCCTCTTGCCAACTCTAGAAACAATGAATAATACCCATGAAGATCATCAGCATATTCTCTGATTGCTGATCGAAGTCCGATGGATGCCAAGAACTCCAATATCCAGCCAACGGCATGTTCCTCTGCCAGCGGCCACGAGCAGGTCCTACCCATGCTAGTTAAACCAGCTGCTTGGGATTCCACCACCACCACTACTACTTCGACTACTTCTGGTGCTACTATCTTTAATAATTATAACCATCCTCATCATCCTCATCATCACCAACAGCAACAACCTCAACTTCTTCATCACCATCCTGCTGCCGTATCATCGGCTGCGACAACTAATGTTCCTACTATCGCGCCCTCGTCATCCTCCTTGTCACCCAACCACGATGAAGCTGCAGATGCAGCGTCGCGGTCCGCCGTCTCGGATTCGACCACCCGTCAAGATGTAGGCAAGAGCGCCCCATCGAAGCTTCGCAAGCCTCGCAAGACCACCAATGCATCCAGCGGCCGGTCAACGCTGTTCTGGGTCCATACCGACCCGCAGTCTGTTTCGGAAGGAACGCGAGAAGAGACTCTCAAACGCATTCGCTCCCATGTGATGTCCGAGCACAATCGCAAGAAGAGATTGGAGAACACCAAGCGTTACAAGAGCAAGACCTGGAAGCATCTTGCGTTTCAGCCTGTTGAGACCACCGCCTCCAATTCCTCCAGCACAACCGCGGTGTCAACAACTGCCCCGGCTGACTTATCTCAACCGGTTTTGACCTCGTCGTCTTCGGCCCTCGATCAAGATACTTCCACCTCTTCACCCCCCATCTCCGTGCAGCATCATCGACACCCCGAACAGGAACACGATCAAGACCAACCGCAGATCAAAGAGGAGGAGCGACATTTTGAGCTTGTTGTTTCGGAGAGCACGAGTTTCCCTCCGTCTTCTGCATCCGCTGGCAACGTGGACGGCTACAGCGTCGGTGCGCCTTCACGGACGCAGACGGTCGGCCCTGTACAATCAAGGTCCTCTCCTCCATGGGATGATTTAGGTCAAGGAGAAAAAGATCCCTTCAATACTTTGCATACGCCTCTCTCGGAGAGGATGTACCGACACCTGCAACACTGTAAGTCAACTTGTCCAAGCTGAAGATGGTCATTTTTTTTTTGTTGATAGTGGATTCTAGTTTTGTGCGATTTGACCCGATTGGCATATCCGTTGCAACGACGATATGGGCCGCGGTTACAGGCTCATTGGGCGGCCCTGGTCCAACATGACCCGGCTTCGTTACATGCCTGTATCTGTGTCGCTGCGTCCAATGCCGCCTTGGAGGCAGGGGAGTTCCCACTGGTTGATCCCAACCAAGCAAAGACGAGCCCGTTGGTCTTGGACACCTTTCACCATCGTGGAGAGACGATCCGTTTGGTCAACGAGGGCTTATCGGACCCGCTTAAAGCCTCTAGCGATGAACTCATCGCTGCGGTGTCAATCCTACTCACGATCGAGGTATGATTTGTCCCACTGTTGCTTCTTTCACGGCCCTGCTGACGAAAAAGATTGCATCGGGGAATCCGGATTACTTGAAAATTCATCTGGCAGGGTTAAGACAGATGGTTGCTATGAGAAATAGCTTTGCGGACGTGCCACCGGATGTCCGCTTTCAAATATCATGGTGAGTCGAGCCGGGCGAAGGTTTCGGGCCCCTAACGCGCGTAATTAACCCCAACTAGGACCGACATTCGAGTGGCGTGCATGGCCTTTACAAAGCCGATCTTCCCTTTCGTCCGCTACGCTCGACCCTCTCGGCTTACGCTTATACCCCCTAGTAAAGATCATGCTAGTACCGCATCGCGTTTGATTCAGTTGATTGAGATACCCGGCGTCTTTGGTGATGCCATGTCCAAGACGATATACGACCTGACCGAACTTGTTTGGTATGCAGAGTGGATCAAGGGCGATCCAAACTCCTCGCAAAGCTTTGATGACAAAACGGAGGATTACTTCAACACAGAAGTGCTCTACGTCGAGTATGCCCTGCACACAGACCGATACACGGCGACCGGTGAAGCAAAGGGGGACGCAACGATTGAGGGTTGCGTCCGGCTGGCCTGCTTGCTGTTCCACAACACCACCATATGGGAGTTCTATCCGCAGATGGGTCCGGTGTTTTCGAAACCGATTGTCGGACTTCGAGTGGCACTTGAAACGACGATCCCGGCCGGGTACTTCAACCTGTGTCGGGAATTATTGATCTGGCTCCTGTTTGTGGGGGCCTGCAGCTCGCGGCTCTTGGCCCGCGAGCACACCTTCTTCATGACCGAACTGGCCACGGCCGTGAGGAACCAGGGATTCCGCTCCTGGCAGGAACTGCGAGAGCTTCTGCTGGGATACTTTTACGTGGATCGCTGCTACCTGACACCACTGCGCGAGTTGTGGGACGAGATTCATATTGACGCCGACGCCAGTCGGTTGAACCTGTGTTAATATACAACCGACCCTAATGTATGATACAATAATGATGAGACATGGTATATACCGCATGATTGACGAATACATCGGCTGGACACATAACATCTTCTTCATACATCCCGTAGAAATAAGCACTAGCCTGCCTCGAACACGTGCATGAGCAGAGACACTCGCAATATATACCTCACTCACCCCGAAGAAAAACCAAATATAGCCCGACACAAGCAAGTCCTCCCTTCAACCGATATCCCGATCGTCCTAGCCAGGACCGGAACCGGGACCAGGACTAGGACCGGGACCCCGAAGAAGGCATACACCGATAAGAGTAAACACATACCGAGTCTAACAGCAGACATGGCATGACGCACATCTCATTTCCCTGCCACCCTCATCAACGGGTATAACTCGGCCACACCCCAAGAACCGAGTTTGCGCCGCAACCGAGAATCGACCGGTGCATAGTCCACAGTCCATCGCACACCCGTCCTCCATCACCCTAGAATGTTTTTCTCTACTGCATAGTAAACATCTCCTCAACAAGAAAGAAAAGTACTTTCACTTGTTCTCATGATGATGGCCGAGAATACCATAGGTAAGGTATGGTAGTGGAAGTCAAGACACCGCACCATGATAAGAGCGGGCGCGCCCAAGGCACAAGTCAAGTCAGGTCAGCCAGACCCGAGAAATCACCGAGCTATGTACTACTGACCCACCAGCAACCCCCCTACTGCCACCAAAGGAGGAAAAAAAATAGCTCATGTTCTTGCATAGGTGGTTTACATATAGGCTGCCCGGCCCAGTCCCAGCCCGTGTCTCTGCTTGTTCTTGTTTTTACTGTTGTGGTTGTGGTTGTTGCTGCTGCTGCTGCTGCTGCTGCGAGTCCATCAATCCGCTGATGGGGTGATGTGACTGGACTCGGTTACTCTATTGTTCATACTGAGTTATACTAATGCCAACTACTAGGGTTTGATTTGTTCTGGTGGGTTTGGCTGGATGTGCTCTGATCTATATGCGATGAGTTGGCTGACGTTGGTTTCTAGGGATGTGGTTTGTTGCACGTTGTGACTATGCTGCATGTTGTTGACAGCTATGCCTAGGCATATTACATCATTGCCAATGCTCCTTTAGCTGATGCTAAGGGTTGTGTTTTGTCTACTGATCTGTCCTGGACCTACTGATCGATTGCACTAACTCATAAGGCTGCAGCCCAAGGTCATGAGTGAACATTGTGGACCGAAGTGATGACTCGACGATATACGATACGATCCGGTGGACAGCACTATCGTCAACATTTCATTATAACGGTCAACTAAATACAGACTGACCCCGTCCATTGTCAAGACAACAGACACCATCATTATCCATCCTGGACGCATTATTTATACTGACAATCGGAATCAACATCAAGGAAAAGGAAACACAAAATTAAACATGTCCACAAGACCATCTATATTTGCTGCGGCTGGAGCTCAGAGATCTCACTTGCTTGAGCCCACGGAGTGACCAAGCTCAGACATGAACTAACCAAAACAGCAATGATCTTACGAGAATGGGTATCTGAAGCATTAAAAGTAGGGATCGTGCCGTATTGCTGATCCCTTAATCACGCACAGAGTCTGATGCAACAGGTGCAGCAGATACAGACTCCTTCTGGGAGACCGCAGCCTCTTCAGTATACGGTTCCGCTTAGACGGTCTCGCGCTCGGTCTTGGTTCTCCGGGCCTTTCCGGTAGGAGACCAGGGGAAGTGGGCGACGGGAATGACAAAGAAGCTGTTGCTGCTGTCGGCAATACCGGCCAGGGCGTTGTACCAGGCAGTGAAGGCAGCCATGAGACCAAAGAAACCACCGGCCTTGATGACGGGAGGGTTGGGCTTGCCCTCGCTGTTGCGCTGGATGTAGCCGATACCGAGCAGGAGGAAGGCGAGATCGAGGAAGAAGAACAGCAGGAAGAAAGCTACAGTGGATCTCAGGGTGCAGAACAGCAGGATGGTGGTGAAGATGAACCAGCCCTTCGGACGGTTAGCCGAGGTCGCCGACAGAGGACAAAAACCGATCCAGAAGAACTTACCATCAGGAACAGACCGAAGGAGTTGTCAAACATGGAGGTGCTGCCATTGTCGGCCTTGACAAGAGCCGACTCAATGTTGAAGCCACCGGGGGTCAAGACTATAGCGAAGGAGATCCAGAAACCACCATAAGAGGACAGAGCAGTGGCACCAAAAGTGTTACCGATAGCCATTTCCCTGAGGACTGTGTGAGCGGCCGCGAAAAGAGATACGATTGAGCTCGAGCTCCAGCAATTGACAGAGAAACTTACCACATGCCGGCAAGCAGCTGAACGAGACCACCATAACCGAAAGCCAGAGCGACGACAATGTTGGGAGCGGTGATGTCGCGAGCTCCCATGTTGATGCAGCTCAGAACGAAAGTGGTGAGGGCGAAAGCACACAGACCCAGAGGAGCAGGGTTGGCAAACTTGCGCTTCTCAACCGACTTGTACAGACCGGGCTGGAACTCTCCTCCGAAGGGAGGGAGGTTGTACTCCGTGGGGTTGACCTTGGCCAGAGGACCATAGCCAAAGCGGGCGGCGGCCTTGGCAACTTCGTGCTCCTCGTGGGTCATCTGCGAGGAAAGCTGCGAAGCATTGGCGTTCTCGGGAGCGCCGTTGATGGCGTTATCCGGACCGACGTCCTTCTCAAGAGCTGCGTGGTGCTCGGCGGACATGGTGCTTTACAAGAACCTTTGTGTCAGAGACGATTGCAATTAACCGAAATAAAAGAGGAATCCAGCTAGCTGGAGGAATGGAGGATTATAGAAGGTAGGTGGAAGGGGGAGGAGACCACACAGCACTGCTGGTTGGGAAATGAGAAGGGAAAAGAGAAGCACAGCTATCAACCACAAAGCAAAGGGATTCAAAGGATGAAAGGGAAAAGAAGAAGAGGGGGAGAAATATATGCTGGATATTATTCTGGAGGGAACCTTTTTTTTTTTTTTTTTCCTCAGGAAAAAAAAAAAAAAAAACAAAAAGACAAAAGAAAAAGAAAAAAAAAAAAGAACAAAAAAAGAAAAAAAGAAAAAAAAAAAGGAAGGGAGCGCGGGAGAGAGAGAGGAGGGGGGAGAGGGGGAGGAGGGGGGGGAGAGGGGGGCGAGATGATGGGTAGAGGGGGGAAGGGAAGAAAAAGGGAATAATGAGAGTTGATAGTTTACTCTGATGATGACAGTGTGAATGGTATTAACTTAT